>NC_137923.1:2051907-2219407 GCF_963457725.1 Sprattus sprattus | reverse complement strand
CTACATCTCTGCCACATCTCTGCCACTTCTCTGCCACATCTCAACCACATCTCTGCCACATCTCTGCCACATCTCTGCTACATATCTGCCACATCTCTGCCACATCTCTGCCACATCTCTACCACATCTCTGCTACATCTCTGCTACATCTCTGCCACATCTCTGCCACATCTCTGCCACATCTCTGCCACATCTCTGCCACATCTCTACCACATCTCTGCCACATCTCTGCTACATCTCTGCCACATCTCTGCCACTTCTCTGCTACATCTCTGCCACATCTCTACCACTTCTCTGCTACATCTCTGCCACATCTCTACCACATCTCTGCCACATCTCTGCCACTTCTCTGCTACATCTCTGCCACATCTCTACCACATCTCTGCCACATCTCTGCCACTTCTCTGCTACATCTCTGCCACATCTCTACCACATCTCTGCCACATCTCTGCCACTTCTCTGCTACATCTCTGCCACATCTCTACCACATCTCTGCCACATCTCTGCCACTTCTCTGCCACATCTCTGAAAAACCTAGGAGGGCATTTTCATTTCCTTCCCCATTTTCTTTGTAGGGTTGTCTTTTTTTCTGAGCTTCCTGGCTTGTTAAATGAAATCCCATGCTTGAGTTCACCTGTAAAGGCACAAAAAAAAGGTGCTTGCGTGTGTGTGTGTGTGTGTGTGTGTGTGTGTGTGTGTGTATGTGTGTGTGAGGCGAGGTCAGGGCCACACCCCCGTCACGCAGTGCTGGGATGGGCGCACGCGGGACGAGAGCGGCAGCGGGGCGGGCGGCGGAGGGTAGTGGTGTGGAGCGTCTCCTGATGGGCATGCTGTTCCTCTTGTCACTCCATCTCAGGTGCTCCTGTGTGAGGGCAGCCTTTGTGACACCTCCGACAGGTTGTCACCGGGCACACACCACTGCAGGCACAAGATAAGACACCTATGTGAGTGGCAGAACCAACGCATTACACCTTTTAGTGTCACTCACTGTTTTTTTCTCTGTCCTCTCTCTCTCTCCTCTCGCTCTCTTCCACTCTCTCTCTCGCTCTCTCTCTCTCTCTCTCTCTGTGTCTTCTGTTACAGCGACTGGACTATGAGACCAGAAAGGCATACACTTTCAAAGTGGAAGCCTCTAATGTGCACTTGGACCCTCGGTTCCTGTTCCAGGGGCCGTTTAAGGACACTGCGACGGTGAAGGTGAACGTTCTGGACGTGGATGAGCCCCCTGTGTTCAGCAAGCCCCACTACAGCCTGGAGGCCTACGAGGACACACCTGTGGGCATCATTGTAGGCGCAGTGAGAGCACAGGATATGGATGTAGGCAACAGTCCAATTAGGTAAACAAACTCTCTCTGTTTTTTTTCTCTCTCTCTCTCTTTCTCTCTCTCTCCCAGTTGCTCTCTCTCCCCCTCACTCACTCTCTCACTCACTCACTCACTCACTCTCTCTCTCTCTCTCTCTCTCTCTGTCACACACAAACACTCACAAATATGTCATGTCTATTTTTTTTCACTACATCACACCCAATCATTCAGACAAGCAACAAGCCACCGATTAACAAAGAAGCCTGAGTTAAATACAAAGGTATTGTTCAGCTCTCAGCCCATAAAAACAGTGGAATTTTATATGAATAGAGTTTTTGAAACCCAGGTGTTAGTCATTTTGGATATGAGGTGATGAAAGGAACACACCAGTTTTCATTACATTTCTAAGCAGGGATAAGGGCTTGGATTATATCTTTTTGGCTGAGATAAGTCTGACACGCCACCTAAGGACTTTGCTGTCGATCTGGTTTATTTATTGCCATGGTTGTTTTCCTCAAAGTAAGTGTTGTTGAAGGTGTTGCCGTGTTGATGCTTAAAGCATGTGGCATGGCCTTACACCAAAACGGGCATGTTCCCACAGAGGTATTTTGTTTGATGATAAATGTTGCATGTGGAAACATCCTGGCCCGTTTGTAGTCACTCAGCCAACTTAAAAGGCTGTCTTTTTTTGCAGGGTCTTGAATATTTCACAGCCTTACATTTGCCATTGTTCTACTGGGAGATTAAATCACAAAAGCACTCACAAAAGCACAAAATAGCAGTGACCTGATGAAGCCACCGCAGCAGGGAATATGACATCTGCACCCCGCCCGAGGCCTCCTTTTCTCCATGTTAGGAGTAATGTTAGGTCTCTTTTGTCCCCTTGTTGCTCACATACACATACACGATACAAGGTTATTTGCTAACGGTTTTGATATGTTTGAAGGACCTAAAAAGCACTGTGGTTGGGATTTTTGCATATATTGTGCAATACAGTGGCCAGGTTGTAGTGAATGTTGTGTGGAGTGACGTGTTCAGTTTTGGCAACTAAATGTTTCATTATGGTGGTAAAGCACATGGAAAGGCATCACGCTGGGTCAGACACATTTAGCTAGGCCAAAAGAATAATGAGAAAATCCCTGTGTTGTCAAAGTGACATTGCTGTTGCCTGTAGGTGCAGTCCAATGAGTATGAGTGAGTGTGTGTGTGTGTTTATGATTTTAATAAATGATTATAGCATGTCATGTTATGATTATAGAAATGTTTTGAATACAGAAACGCAAGTAATCTTCCGTAATGGCAAAACTTTTGACAAATGTTCTAAATGTAAATTAATTGCAATTCTCATAATTCTAGGAATATTCTATAGGATAGACTGGGATCATAATTAGTTCACCATTATAGACTGCTCAGTAGCTAGCTACAGTGGGCTACTGCAGGAATATCATATCCTACAGATATGTCAGGTGGCCAATTGTAGACATATTTTACCTCACTGTAGAAAGTTCATAGGTTCTCAGTAGTTATTGTTTATAGGTCATCACTAAACTTCATACAGATTTTCCTTGGTTGCTATTTCCTTAACGACACTTCCACCCACTTATGTGCACTGTGTGTGTGGTTGGATTAATGAGTTTGGAGAGGTTGTTACTATGTGATTGTGCTCCACTCTAACAATATTTTATTCTTTTTAATTGTATTCTTATTTTGTTTTGTCTCTGAAGGTATTCTCTCGACTGGAACAGGGATTTAGAGCATGCATTTGACATTGACCCAGTGGAGGGACTTATCACAGTCAGTGAGTTCCTGGACCGGGAGACTGTAGCACAACACAACATCACAGTTGTTGCAACTAAAGTTAGTAAGTAGAACATGGACTGGTCTTGAGAAAATGCTGTGGTGTGTCAAAGAAAAATGGCATACTGCCATCTAGTGGTAAAATGGAAAAAAGTGATGTGTGTTCATGGTATCACTATGGGAAAATTATATTGTTTAGACTTTAGAGTATTAATACTTATTTTCAGTTATCAACATCATTATGATTCAGCATATGTAAAAATAAATGTAAAAAATGTATGTATATATCTTTATAATTATTATGATCTATGCAATTTGTTAGATATTATAACCATTCCTTATGTAAAATAATCTACGCTACGAGGTACTCTTTAAACTATTAAATTGTATTGATCAGAAGGCGAAAGGCCATCTTTATTTAAAACGTCAATCACAATTAAATCCTACTAATTATGGAAGACAACAATAAACTATTTAGAGCCTGCAGTTTCACAACTGAACACTTGGTGTCACTGCTCCACTGTAGTCACTGACTCATGAGATAGATATCAATAGAAATGCCTTTGGTAAGGGTGCCTTTGGTGCCAAACTTACAGAAGTGATGGACAATACTATTCTCTTACAGACAATCCACTACTATTCAGTAAGGCTGGTGTCACAATTACCGTGCTGGATGTCAACGAGTTTGCCCCTGAGCTTGTCATTCCACCTGAGACAATTGTTTGTGAAAATGCCAAAGTAGGCCAGGTGAGTAATCGTGTGTGTGTGTGTGTGTGTGTGTGTGTGTGTGTGTGTGTGTGTGTGTGTGTGTGTGTGTGTGTGTGTGTGTGTGTGTGTGTGTGTGTGTGTGTGTGTGTGTGTGTGTGTGTGTTGGTGTGTGTTTGTGTGCATGTAGATGTATTTGTCTGACTGTATGTGTTCACATATGTATGTGTGTCAGTCCATCGTACAGTCTATCATAATGCTTCACACTTTATGATAAAACAGAAACACATAACATATACAGACCTACAATTCTAGTTAGAATAAGTGTGTTACATTAACACCTTAATGTGGAGGTATTTTGTTGGCTTGGGTGGGAGTGGGGGTGTCAGACCCATCCTTAAACTTACAGGTCAATTGCTTAGCCACATTGAATAAGAAACAGTTAAAGAGAGCATGTCTCAGAGACTTCCACACACCAGTCCTTCCTTTCACACTCCTTCTCTTCCAACAAGGCTGGGATTTGCCTGGCTTTTCCTTGTGAAAAGACCTCGGTGGGGGGGTTGCAGGGAGAAGGGCGGGGTGCCGTGAGGGATTGTGAGGCACTGCAATCTATTCCAATCTCAGTCAGACAGGCCAGTCCTTTATTAGCTGCTTCTCTGTGCCTGTCTCCCTCGGAGTCGGAGTGGGGCCAACTCCCCTGCAGGTGTGTGATTGTAGGCTGGCAGCAGCAGTGGCGGTAGCGGCAGTGGTGGTGGGGTTGTGTCTGACGCCGGGGCTGTCTGTGATGTTGCACGTTCTGCTGTGGGGCTTTGACACAGGCGCTGTCCATGGTGCTGAACAGAGCTGAGCTGCAAGAGCTGCTGTCCAGGGCTGTGGGTTTTGTTTATCCGTTGTGTTTTTGCAAAGACAAGAGCATTTGTATTATGTCTCAGTAATTCATAGCCCCTTATTACCTTAGGTAGCACACATTGTAGCTGTGTGTTTGCATATTTAGTGAAGCTGGTGGGAAATGTCAGTAGTACAATCTACATGATGAGAGATGGAGAGGCCAGTGTATTTTCCAGGGCTGTGGGTTTTGTTTATCCGTCGTATTTATGCTCCGATTTCACTCAGAAAACAAAGACAAGCGGATTTGTATTACGTCTCAGTAATTCATAGCCCCTTATTACCGTAGGTAGCACACATTGTAGCTGTATGTTTGCATATTTAGTGAAGCTGGTGAAAAAAAAAATGGTGTCAGAAAATGTCAGTAGGACAACTACATGGTGTAGAGGTGTAGAGGCCAGTGTATTTCCCACTTTCACACACCTCCTTAATATCTTTCTGTTTCCCACCCAGGTGATCCAGACGATCAGTGCCCAGGACAGAGATCTCTCTGCAATGG
Organism: Sprattus sprattus; assembly: GCF_963457725.1. NCBI lineage: Eukaryota > Metazoa > Chordata > Actinopteri > Clupeiformes > Clupeidae > Sprattus > Sprattus sprattus. Next base: position 2,214,217 of record NC_137923.1, on the reverse strand, counting down.
GTCAGAGGTTCTACTTCAAGGCTCTCAAAGAAGTACGGAACAGGAACTTCACCATACGGGACTTTGGAAGTAAGTGAAATACTGCTCTCCCAAAATTCGATTCTGTTCTTATGTCATAAGTGACTCTGCCATCCAGCATACTTATTCTATAAAAGAAAATTCTAGAATAACCAGCTGCCCATGTGAAGGAAGTTGCCATTGTGATATTTTACACTAAAGACTAAAGCAGGGAACACTGTGTCCCAGTTCAGGGGTATTTTGTACAGATGCTCTCACCTGGCTGTCAGTCCAGTCCCCATGGTGGAGACATGGGCCCGGCTTGTTCTTAGTACATGAGTATCATCAGATCTGATTCCCACAGACAGGAGCACTCAAGGCAGTCCAATCACAAGCACACACACACACACACACACACACACACACAGACTCACACACACACACACACAGAGACACACACACACACACACACACACACACACACACACACACACACACACACACACACACACACACACACACACACACACACACACACACACACACACACACACACACACACACACACACACACACACACACACACACACACACACACACAGACACACACACACACACACACACACACAGACTCGAGGTGCGCTCTAATGGGGCCCTGCGTTGTCGAGTGCAATCCCCTGGCTGTCGAGGCGTAACAAACCGGCAGCGACAGGATCAGGTGACCTTTGAGCAGAGGACAGGAGCATCTCGACACATCACCTCCGCGCCCCACCACCGCTGCAGACAGGCAGCCCGCCAACACGCTCCCCGGCTCTGGGCCCCGTGTCGGTACAGTTCTCACCTCACCTCAAGAGTATCAGACATTTCAGAGAGTTCTTGTCGGGTCATGCCAACACAATGGTGAAGGGCAGAGGCTAAAGCCGCACACTCTGCCTGACCCTTTGGGAGAGTAAAGATTGATTTAGTAGAATATAATAACTCACACACCAGGAGACGGGTCTAACCACAGCACCAATGATTACACAAATCACCTATGGCCAAAAATGCAGGGAATGTGTGCTCTCTGCAGTATCAATGAGGCTGTAGCATTTATTAAGACATCATTTTGAATCTTTAGGTGCAGGATGCTCTTGCAGGACTTACTCGTGTAAGCTTGTAATCCCTTTCAGCCAGAACCCTCCTTCTTCATCACGGCTTCAAAGGGGATCAACTTTTTCTGCAACAGTTTGGAGGAATTCTTTGCGTTTTGCCCATCTTTAAGCCCTCTCAAGTGGTTGTAATTAATTGATTAATGGGGTTAGTCGTCTGTAAGGAGGATGCATTTAGCGTTTAGTGGCTGGGTCTAGCATAGCCTGAAATATGATGCAAGTTGCAGCACAAGAGGAGATGTAGCATAGAAAATTGGGACTTGCGCCAGAAAGCCCAGAACCCAATCATAAGTCATCCTCTTAGTGCTGTGCACTTAAAGCCTGCGTGGCGCTCACTGTTCTGTGAGGTCCACATCCATCCACTCTCATCTCTTCTCTCTGATTTTCCTGTTGGGTTCCCTCTCTCTCTCTCTCTTTCTCTCTCCCTCCCTCCCTCTCTCTCTCTCTCTTTCTCGTTCCCTTCCCAGACAACACAGCAGGCATCGTGGCGCGCCGCTCTGGCTTCCGGCGGCAGCAGCAGCGCTGGTACGAGGTGGCCGTGGTGGTGGAGGACGGTGGCTACCCGGTGCTGAGCAGCACGGCCACGCTGTCTGTGCAGGTGTGCTCGTGCCGGACGGGCGGCGCGCTGCTGTCGTGCAACGCCGAGGCCGTCTTCCTGCCTGTGGGCTTGAGCACCGGCGCGCTGGTGGCCATCCTGCTCTGCGTCGTCATACTGCTGGGTGAGTGGCAGCTCGCTGTAGCGCCGCCATGGCAACATGAGAGGAAGCACGGCCCTCCTGAGGGACCAGGTGCCTCTCCTCCTGTCAGTTAGCACGGCCACATAGAGGGATGCGCTGTGCAGGACACGGGATTTGGTTGGTGCCTTGAATACACACACATACTCATGCTTGCACACACACACACACACACATACACATACACGCATAGCTACACACACACACAGACACACATATAGCCACACACACACACATACCCACACACTTAAAAGCACACACACACACACACGCACACATATTCCTACACACATACACATGCACCAAAGGAATAATACAATTGCACAGACCGACAGACACACACACAAACACACACACACACACACGCACACACACACGCACACGCACACGCACACGCACACGCACACGCACACGAACACGCACACACACATACACATGCACCACAGGAAACATACAAGTGCGCACACACACACATGCACAATGTAAAACATGCTTGTTAATTACCTTAATGGTCGGTAGGTAGTAGAATATTTATGATGGTCATAAGCTATTAAAAGATTGGCTGAGCATGTCTAACAACTTTCCACTTGGGGGAGCTGGAGTTAAATTGTTGTAATTTGAGAACACAGTTGAATCGAAATAAATAATGAAATATAAAGAAGCAGTTGTGGTTAAAAAAAAGCATTCCATTGAAAAATGGCAATGGACCTATTTTTAACCAGTTTGTATAGGTTGTATATATTACTTGGCCTTCACTGGAGGAAGAACATTAGTGTTTGGTATTTTGTGTCTGAAGTGGTGGTGGTGGTGGTGGTGGTGGTGGGTGTGTCTGTGTGTGTGTGTGTGTGTGTGTATGTGTGAGTGTGTGCCTGCGTGCGTGCGGGCGTGCGTGCGTGCGTGCGTGCGTGCGTGTGTCTGTGTGTGTGTGTGTGTGTGTATATCTGTGTGTGTGTGAGTGTGTGTATCTGTGTGTGTGTGTGTGTGCCTTTGTGCATGCAGGGATGGTGGGGGGGGTGGGGGGTGAAATCAGGGGAGAGGCCAGCTCCCATCCTCTCTCCCTAAGAACTGCAGTGCCACAATGGTGACAGACAGCATGTCAAAAGCGCATTACGGCTGGCCCCAGGCTGCCAGTGCCTTTAGTTCCGCTCAGAATGAGAGCACCAGAAGAAAGAGAGAAATCGCCTAATGGATCCCTGGCACGTGACTTCCCCACCACATTTTAAAGCACGTCTCTCAGCCATGTCTTCTGTGTTTGCCAGGAACCTACATAAGGTGCATATGCTTAAGAGGCATCAGTATGTCAATTTATACTGTGTGATCAGGACTAATGAGAGTGCTGCCACAGCGTATGCCGTTATGTGTGTTAGTGCTGTGGGTGATTAAGAGACTGTGGGGTGGTAATGGGTGAAGATGAATTTAGACATAGGTGTGTTTAGGTGTGTATGTCTCTGTGTGTGTGTGTTAACAGTGATTGTGGTGCTCTATGTGGGGATTAAGAGACTGTGGTGTTATAATGGGTGAAGATGATTTTAGACAGCATCATGAGTCTCTCATATATGACCATTTGTGTATCTGTTGTATGTCTGTGTGTGTGTGTGTGTGTGTGTGTGTGTGTGTGTGTGTGTGTGTGTGTGTGTGTGTGTGTGTGTGTGTGTGTGTGTGTGTGCGTGCGAGTGTGTGTGTGTGCGTGTGTGTGTGTGTGTGTGTGTGTGTGTGTGTGTGTGTGTGTGTGTGTGTGTGTGTGTGTGTGTGTGTGTGTGTGTGTGTGTGTGTGTGTGTGTGTGTGTGTGTGTGTGTGTGTGTGTTAACAGTGATCGTGGTGCTCTATGTGGGGTTGAGACGGCATAAGGACAAGGAGGCCCTCATGTCCTCCAAGGAAGACATCAGGGACAACGTGATCCACTACGATGACGAGGGAGGCGGCGAAGAGGACACGCACGCCTTCGACATGGGAACGCTCCGCAACCCCAAGGCCGTGAAGGAGACCGCACTCCGAAGGGACGTCAGGCCAGACGGGCGCTCTTTGTCGGACCTGGCCAGTGCCGCCTCCGCCTCCGCCTCCGCCTCAGCCGAGGACAGCGAGGACATCCGCACTTACATCCACCAGCGGCTCATGGAGAACCACGCCAGTGGCTCCGCGCCGCCGTATGACTCCCTGGCCACGTACGCGTACGAGGGGGAGGGCTCGGTGGCCGAGTCCCTTAGTTCCATTGAGTCATGGAGCGGGGACCCTGAGGGAGAGTTCAAGTGCATCAGTGACTGGGGCCCACGCTTCAAGATGCTGGCAGGCCTCTTTGAAGAGCAGGATGCACAGGCCACAGAGGTCAGTGAAAACAAAGACTCTCAATGACAAGATGGTTTTTTTTTCTGACTATTATTATTCTGTTTGTTTGTTTGAGGGTGCCATTGTGACATTTCAAGGAACACCACAAAAACAAACAAAACAATATGAAAATACCAAAACAGACTTTTTTTCTCTGGTTTTGATTTCCCCCATATTGTAGGTCCTTTTTTTGTTATCTCTCTCTGTTTCTGTGGATTGGGGTCACCGTAGTCTGGAGTGAAAGTCACATTCTGAAACATTGTAGACGTTGTCATTCGTTAGTTGTTTATATTTGTCAACAACAAAAAAATGAGATAGTAGGGTGTCTGTTGTTTAGGAATTCTCAGTATTCCTTCTGATATCTCATGAAGTGCCTCAGGAACAGTTGTTTTGTAACTCTATGCTTTGCTTCATCAATTCAGAAGGCCTGCAAAATATATTAATAGTGTATGTAGCAAACTCACAAGTCCTAGACAACAACAGATCTGTCAAATGGAAAGAAAGGACACTGCGCTCAATACCTCCTACCCCTCAGTTTGCCAAAACACAGTGGTCCTCAACTATTTGTAAGTGTATATTGAATTTAAGTGAAAATTTGTAATACAGATGAATAATAATAAGAAAAGATATTAAATGGAAAAGGCACAATTACTGTGTATGAAATGTACTGTCCTCAACCTGTTTACAGCGGTGTCCTACCACCTCTGCATGGTTTTAAGTAGTTTTGCAGCTGAGGCTGAAAAATAAAATGAAGGAGTTTCTTGGTTCATTAACAAATCAATGAGTATCTGAGTGAGTGTTTCTAAACAAAAACATGTATTTTAATTTGGTGGAAGCTCCTTCATGGTAAGCATGGAGAAAACTGTAACATTATGTATATTTCACAATCTGGAATGTCAATTCCATTCTTTGGTATCTAGGTAGTTCAAGAATGTTTTTTTTTTCTTCTGAAGGAGCAGACCTTGGTGTGATATTAAAGGTACCTGTACCTATGGTGTATAGGTGCCTACAGTCATTAACATTACCCCAATGAAGACAGTCTGGTAGTAGAGTGAGTACTGCTGGTATGACCCTGTTCTGGACAAGCTCCCTGCCTGTCTTTGCGGTTGGGGTTGGGGTAGCAAATTTCAGTAACGGCGAATCAAACGACCTATGAAAAGCGGAACCAATGATTTGAACACAAAGTTATAGCATGCGCAAGGAACCAATATTCTCTGGGTAATTTGGAGTTTGCAGATTCTCCGTGTGACACCTCGCTGTGTCACCACCTGTGTGTGACTGACACATCCCCAGCATGCTGCATCACATGGCCACCTGTGACGTTCTCTGAGCTTTTCATGGACATGTAATGGCTTGGAGCTAAATGGACTGAGTGTGTTGAAAAGGGGATGGAGGTCAACATTTAAGCATGGCTTGAAACTATGGCAGCGGAAGGCTGATTGCTGATTTCTAAACATGACTGGTGTGGCCTGCCTGAACAGACAGAGTGCTCACTTTATGCCATGCTGGGTGGGTTACTCATCTACAAATGCCAAGTGCTTTGCAACAGGTAATTAGAATGAGTGAAATCTCTTAGCCTACCATAATTACGGGAAATATCAAAGGTCTAAAAAAAATAAACCTGCATAGCCCCTCGGTGGAAATAGAGATGATATGATTTGGAGCACTGAGAACTTTTCCATTTGCATTTCAGTTCTGTTCTCCTGTGGTCACACTGATGATGAGTGTGATTTCAGTTCTGTTCTCCTGTGGTAACACTGATGAGTGTGATTTCAGTTCTGTTCTCCTGTGGTAACACTGATGAGTGTGATTTCACTTCTGTTATCCTGTGGTAACACTGCTGAGTGTGATTTCAGTTCTGTTCTCCTGTGGTAACACTGATGAGTGTGATTTCAGTTCTGTTCTCCTGTGGTAACACTGATGAGTGTGATTTCAGTTCTGTTCTCCTGTGGTAACACTGATGAGTGTGGCTACTGTTGGATCTTGTTTTCAAAATGCTGCCCATCAGGATAACAGGATAAGAAAAGAAAAAAAACTCATGCCTAGAATGCATTCCGTGCAAAGCATCATACGACATACTGTGTGTCATGGAGTCTCGCAGCTACATGACTCATTGAGAGTGCCAAACTACTTGCACGGAGTTGCCTCATGCTCCCAGAGCTGCTTAGCTGTCCGGTCGTGTATGTTAGTTGCATTTGTACACATGGTGATCACGGCACTGTCATAGCTGTGTAAAGAACCTGTTATGGCAGATGCCACATCCTGGCATTAGTATTCATTATTGTGTAATGATATAACAGAGTCTTCTTCTAAGTATTGATAACTGGCATGGCAAGTTCTGTCATGTTACAGCCTATGTCACATGCTTGCAAGCTGTCACATATCAATATTTATGAATTAAACCCTGACATGACACGACCTGTTGCAACACCAGCAAACACACATAGAAATAACAAGTAAGGTCTTACTTTTGATATATTAATAGGGTCCTTCACACAGGTAGGAACTAAGACATTGTTGAAAACCACATTCATTTGGTAACATGTGATTTTTGTCACAACATGCAACATTAATTCCTTCAGAAGGCATTGCAAAGGCCGCTTGCAAGCTTGCGTGTATAGTTACCCGTAAGCATTTAAAAGACTATGATATACATTACAATGCTTTATAAATGTTCTAAAATAAGTATAGAATTGAATAGGTAGGCTTGCGATTCCATTGTTGTGGGGGAAGACATAGTCAAAGTGGTAAATGAAAATAGGCAGGATTCAGTGTTGTATATTAATGGTTCCGAGGCTGCCAAACCAAGCGCCACCAATCCTAAAGCTGGCCTCTCCACTGGTTCTGAGCAATGAGAGATGAAACCCATCCCAAACCTGTCCCAGAATCAAACCTTACCCAAACACGTCCCAGAATCAAACCTGCCCCAAACACGTCCCAGACTCATCCTTCACAGGATGGACAGACTGAGGGGGAGCTGGAGATGACTGATTTCATCGCTGCTCTGCTCAAGATTCTAGCCCCACACAGCAGTTACTTTGCTGTCACTAAAACACACAGAAGAATGTGGTTTTGTGATCTTAGAATTGTTTGGGTGCTTATACAATTCTGATAAACACACACACACACACACACACACACACACACACACACACACAACACACACACACACACACACTGCTTTGGGAAAAATAAATATCTTAGCTTCTTGTATGAAATAGCAATATGTACCTCAGTCTTCTCCAGGGAAACACCAATATATGTAATTTAAATATTTGTGCTGAAAGTGTTTGTCAGTGTTTCTTTCAAGATTTCCCTGTAACCAGTCTGTTCCAGCAGGCTGCCTAGGATCCCAGCTAACTGCAAATAGGTCACGATAATAAGTATCGATATTAATCTCACATTCCTGGCATGTTGGAAGCAATCTCTTTCCCCTCCTCCTCGGCGCTTGCCCAAATTCCCAGCCCCGCACTAAAAGAGCGTTGTTTCTTCATCACGCTCATCTAAATCCCTGAATTCTCTGTTGAATCGCTCTCTACTCTCCTTGCTCTAAATATGTCACAAAAAGTTCCTTGTCGAGGCTGCTGAGGAGTTTACTTGCTAGCCCACTCATTCCTCCATGCATTCAGACACCTTTGACAGCGATCCTGCTGTGTGACACGCTCGGCTTGCCCTGTTCTCTTTTGTAGGACACTAGCCTCAGGTGAGCAATATAAGAGTCCTTTCTCTCTAGCTATCACTGGCCACGAGAGAGAAGTGTGCCATTAAATTGTGTTTCATATTTCTGGGAGTTATTATTTTTTCTTTTTTTTTTTCTTGTCCTCTGCGGTACCACCGCAGTCTCACCATACTGTGCCAAACTGTGCCGTTTTCTCATGTCAGCCTTCTTGTTGCTACGGGTGTTGGTCACAGTGTTAAGTTTCACAGGTTTGCATGGCAGGAGATGAAGACAGAACTTCTAAATTTAGACAAATTTGGTCAGAGTGTAAGTTTGTGGACTGGCTGAACCTTGTCAAAGGGAAGTGTCAAATATTCAGAGTTATTAGTGCATTTGTGAACACCAGTTCATCTGTGAATATAACCTCAGAAATTAGATTAAGCACGTTGTAAATGTTCTCTTAACGCCATTCCCATGGTCCCTACCGTGGAACACTAAACCCAGGCAATCATTCTATTGAAGCTAATAAAGTAATCAAAGAAAGTGCCAGGGTTTTTATATGAGACTTTATGAACCGGCCTGTCTGTATAGAAATACTGTTGCCATTACAGAGTTTTAGTTTAAAGGCCTTTGCTTTCAGAGGGAATGACAAAATGTGCATTAGGGTATAGTTCAGAAGTAATTACATCCATTAGCATAGCTAGTGTTAACCTTGATGCTCATACAGCAAAAAAATAAAGCTACTGCAATATAGGGTGAATGGTGATTCTCGTAAAAGTTTTTTCTGCTTCCTACGCAGATGAAAAACTTTCCTCTACTTGAAAAAGACAACATTATCATCACTATTCAAGGTTTAACATTATATTGACAGTGAATTGATACATCCATCATTTTAACACAAAAGTGAGCTGTATTCTATATGGAATACAGCTATAGACTATATGGAGTGTACGAGTATTATGGATGAATCTGAAAGAAGTGTCTGACATATTGGGGTACCACTTTACAATAAGGCTCCATTATAAATGGTTTATAAATGGTTTATAAATAGGTTATTAATTAGGCACAAACATTTGTAACTGGCAAAATGGAGCCTTATTGTAAAGTGTGAAGCACATCATCATCATCAAGTAATCAGTTACAAACATTTATAACTGGCAAAATGGAGCCTTATTGTAAAGTTTCTTTTTTGGGGGGGGCATGTTGTGAGCCCCCCTCCTGGGGTTTAATCTCTAGTAACAGATACAAGAATGGTAGGGAGTGTGCAATTAGGCTAGTAGAGCAAGTGAGGGGATAGAAAGTGGGTTGCCAAGATGGGGATCTTTCCAAATAGTGAGACCGCATCGATGTATAAAAACTGTGTTTATAACTCATTTATAAGGGCTTATTAATGACTTACAAAGGGTGTACAGCCTAATTATAGCCTATTTATAAACCATTCATAAACCATTTATAATGGAGTCTTATTGTAAAGTGGTACCGCTTTTTTTATGCTGTTTGGCCATACAAATCAGATAACACTCATCTCTGCCTTCCTGCCCTTAAAAATCACCCTATTGACACCGTATTGGATGGGTACAATAATAAATAGTAAGATTCATTCATTAACCGTCGGACAAACAAAGTACTATGTACGTTTGAACCATGTTTGTGAGTGGACTGGCACTCCAGCATGTTTGAATTTCCTCACTGGGATACTTCCTTTATTTAACCCATACATTGTTTCTTCTCTGGAATAGCCACATGCAACTCTGTTTGACCCACTGGACCTGATCTACATTGTGTAAGGAACTGTCTGTTGGATTTTGGTGTGCCCAGTCTTTATAATTCTGCTCGGAACTTCAGAATTAAATTGAATCAATGTGTACGCCTTTCAAAACAATGATCAATGATTGATCATTGTTGATGAACAATCCTCCTTTAGGAGGATTTAAACATGAAAAATGAAAAGTAAAGTAAATAATGTTTTTTGTTCTTAGTGTGCAGATAAAATAGTAGTACTTAGTAGTTGTAGGAAAGTTGATTGACAAAGTGCTCATGAAGGTTCATGGCAGTTCCTAAAGTGGTTTCTTCATTTACAAAAAATAGGTTGAGAAATGTAGTTTGGCAACCTAAGAACGCTTTAACCCTTCCAACACTAAGGTGCCCCGTGGGGCACTTGGTGGTATTTTTATTAATCTCCGTGACTTTTTGTCCTACAAACATAAAACTAACACCAACAGCAACATTGAACCATTTACTTTTTAAATATATACAGTTTGAAACTAAAGTATAAATAATCACTTTGTAAGGAGAATGTAACTTATCCTTTGCACATTTCAGCCTCTGAGTGAGGTTTTGACCCTCCTATTAGCAAATGGCAACTATTCACATGATAAGGGAATGGTAATTCAGTGATCACCATTGGTTTATGATGTGTCAAGAAAACCTGTAGGGGGGAGAGGGCCACAAAGACATTCCAGGGCCATTACGTCATGGCCATTGTCTTTGACCAAGGTGTCCCAGAATGTTCACACCTTTCTTATCAATATGCATAGTGGTCTAAGTGAAGAAAAGTGTCACTTTCTATATAACTTATAATTACTATAGAAACCATATACACTTTCTGAATGCTAAACTCACCTGTGTGGAGCAAACACCTATGTTTACAAGGTTCAGAGTAAAAAGGAAAACTTCCAAAATGTTTACAATGTGTTTTGTTACAAAGTCTGAGAACCTCTAAAACTAGATATCATTTTAGTGTCTTTATATTTCATTTTAATACAAAACTTTGTTTTACTACATTCCTTTTAGTCTCATTGTATTATTGCTGAATTGTTCTAGAATATAATAATAAATGCCACTTTTGCCTCATGGTTTTTAGTTAGATGGAATATACAAAAATATCAGGCATGGCAAACTACCTAACAGAGTCAAAAAAAGCCCTTGGGGTTGGAAGTGTTAAACAACATTATAGAGGCTGCTGAGGGGTTTGTGGAATATGAGGAGCTCATAGCTGTTTGACTTCCCTGGGTATGTGATTGCTGAAAGTTCTAGACCACCCAATGACCCCTTGTGAAATCACTGAGGATGTGATAATGTATTGCAAGATGGATGAAGCAATCAGGGAAGCTAAATGCATGCAGAACAAGAGGATCATTATCCACTGTGTAGGGGTGCCAGGGCTACTGTTCTGATGGCATTTAGAATGTGATTGAAGCAGACATCAGTTCTATATCTCATCTTCTGTATCTTTGTTTTTCATGCTGTGTGCAAGAACAACTTTCTTCACGTCAATTCCCAAAACAAATGACAAAGCAGGGATTGTTTGTGTAATATTCTTTGACTAAGACACCTTATCAATAATGGCTGTGGTCTTCAAATGCCCCACTCCCAGACAGCTTTTTTACTCAAATTCAATTTCAGGTTTCAATCTTCGAATATCAGCTCATTGTGTTCAGAAGTAGTTCTTCTTCCAATCAGACACACGCACACACACGCACACACACACACACACACACACACACACACACACACACACACACACACACACACACACACACACACACACACACACACACACACACACACACACACACACACACACACACCTCCCCCCTGGTGCTGTTCAGAGAAGCCCCCCCTGAGGGTGTCCATAGCGATGGTAAGTGGAGATGACAGAGTGTTCTCGGTCTGAAAGGTTGAGGTCAAGGTCTCCATTCTGCTCCACTGGAGGAGAGTGTGTCATTGTCAAGGCCGATAATTTTCCATTCCGCCAAAGATGGGTAATGACAGCGGTAAACGTGGTCATCATATTCTTTCTATCACAGTGCTTTGGTTCTGCTATCAGTCACTCTATTTGGTCAGAGGGTTAGCTGATCCTGGAGCTGTTGTTAAGGTGTATATATAGTGCTGTAATTTTAGCCCAATTGGGCAGCTCCAATTTATGAGATGCGTGGCGTTACTTTTCCAGTTCCAGTTCAAATAGCTTTCTTTGTTAAGGACTGCCCTGTATGACTGGATAATAATGAGATACTCTGTCACTGCCAAGGGCCTGATTTATCTCGGAGGAAGACTCAGTTCAAGCAACAATCCAATTAAAATCTCTTAGGTGGAGGAGTGTGACTCAGATGTGATCTGCCATTTCACAGCCTATTTTTCCCTGTAACAGCCTCGGAAGAAGATCATGTCAAGTGGGAGAGATGCTCATGTGTGTGCATTTCTGCATTTTATTAGCGATGGAAGCTTTTTGTGATACCTACACATGTCTGTATCTATGTTTTCCTGCTAATTTGTCAGACTGTGCACTATGACCCTAAAGTTTTGAGATCCTTCTTTCATTTGAGTTAGTACTTTTCCACTCGATGTAAGTCACCTGCCTCAGCCCGACCCAGTATCCATCCTCCTATATGCTAGCAATTAGTGCCAGGGAACTGCTCATTCATCATCATTTATCCAGATCAAAAGCTCAGTCTAATCACCTCTGCAATTACACCTGTCTCCACCTGACATATTGAACCAGCCATTCTTGTCAAGGACTTATAAAAGCTGCAAGGCATTCTCATTCAGAGCTTTCCCATCAGTGCAGTAAGATTAATTCAAGAGTTTATGAGTTGTATCCCTTAGAATGTGTTTTTTTTCTTCTCTTGATGTTAATGTTAATCCCTGTTCCCACTCAGAAAAGTGTGATTACTAGTGGTTACTATGGCTGCAACTGAATAGATGTGGACTATTTTTAAAGGAATAAATAATGGTCATGTTTCGATATAAGTGGTTCTGGTTGGCTGATGGATTAGAAAAATACAAACGAAATTGTCCCCTATGTGCTCTCACTAAAGGTAAGGGTATGGTATTTCTAATGCTGTTGATTATTTATTGATAAAATAATAAAATGTATTTAAAAATCATGATTAAATATTTAAAAGACAAAAGAAAGGAAATGTAAATGCATTTAGATGCCAGTTAAAGTAATACGTTTATCAATTTATAACTTAATTAAGTTGTAATGTTACCTGGATGAATTAGTGGATATAGTCAGTGCAAAATATGCAAGGAACATGACAGATTATAAGATCTATCATTGGCGGATCAGGCTCCAGTGGCATAAGTTGGGTTAGGTAAGGGGACGTTAAGCTTTAGGGTGAGTGTTTGTCCTACGTGCCTATTGGAGGAACTAGTCTAAGAGGTGTGTAAAAGGATAATGACAGCAATACAAAAACGAAAACCATATGTGCATGTACAAGAGAAACAGACTGGGAACAGAGAAAGAGAAAAACTGGGACTCAGGTGGAAGTCCTGACGGAACTATTAAGCTTTAGACAATTCATATACATTTAGTTGATTTCAATTTAACTGTGTCTATACATAACAATGACATTGTGATTGTTCAAAAGCTGAACACCAAAATACGTCACACGCCGGTGGCATGGCATGATCTTACACTTCTGTGAATCTCAGGCAATGATATGTACTTTTCCTGCAATGCACTCAAACATCAAAGCAGAAGACTGCATGTTTACCTCGAGAACAAAGTGTATCCTGGCAGGCAGTGAATCAGAAAGAGACGGAAACCAGAACAGGATGTCTCAGCAGGCAACCCGCAGTTCAGATCACAATTGGGAGTGAGTGATGTGGGTAGGGCCCATTAAAGACGCCTGGTGAGGAGACACCAACTGTGCCAACCACAGGAAACACAAATTCACACGCTCACCTCACTGCTCATAGATATGATATTACTGTAATATACATTAGCATTGTATTAAAAGTTTAAAATGCCATTCTGTACCATTGTCCAATTTAACAGGTATCCTTCCCTTGCACTGAGACTAAATCTTTTTTAAAGCTCACAATACTCAAGATTCCTTTTTTTGCCAGGTTTTCCAGCTCCAGCGTTGAGTGTTGGGTAGTGAGTCAAGACTGGCTTCATGACTTTGAGATGGAGACCAGCCATCTGGACTGCCTGATACGCTCTTACCTTCATTGCTTTGTGCAACTTGCAATGTCTGTCTACATTTATTCTACATTTACATTTAGTGATTTAGCAGATGCTTTTATCCAAAGCGACTTACAAGGATCTATATATATTTTACATGGCACTCTGCACATCAGGAGCAATTAGGGGTTCAGTGTCTTGCTCAAGGACACTACGACAGTGAGGAATAGCAAACGCCTTCTCTACCTCCTGTACCACTGCCACCCCCCTATCTAACTCCTAAAGGCTTTACCTAAGAAACAAGGGGAACATGCTAGAACTATGGGTTTCCCCACACTTGTCCCTTGAAGGAATTGTGCATTGGAGGTGGGTAGGACTTGGGTCCTAAGTAGGTTATGAATGCATGACTTAGCTTATGCCTCCATCTGTCTCCACTGAGTAGAAAACTCCTTACCTTTACGTGTGCATGTAAATTATAAATGTGAACACACATCTATTGAACAAAGTACAGATAATGTCTAAACAAGTTGGCCTACATATCATTGTCTGAAAATATAGGTATGAAATAAATATCATTGTCTGATGATATAGGTATGAAATAAAATGTAGAATCGCTAACCAAAAAGGTACTAAGCAGCTGCCATAAGTATTTGCCCAAGGTTGAGCAGAGACACGACTGGAGAATGTCATCTTTGAACAGGAACTGTTTTATCAGTCACAATGGCATATTAAAAGAGGAACTGATGTAATTACATGTGACCAGTGCTGTTTGTCAAAGAATATCTGTGATGACATGATGTATCATAGAATTGCTTTTGAGATATTATATGTTGAATGGTATTTTCAAGACTGGCCTCACAAACAAACCAGATGATGAATACAATGATAGTGGAGTCATCACACTAATTTTGGCATGCTGTTATGGCATGCTGCACTTTTGTTCTTCGTCATTATAATCAATGCGATTAGTAGAATTATGAATGTGTTGATCATACAAATAGGCTTTGAGTGGTATTTCATCAGTGTTCCTTTGACTAACAGACAGTTGCCACAGCATTATTTACAGCAGTAACAATGCAGGCTTAATACACTTAATAAATGGCAGTAGTTGACTAATGGCTAAAGATAATGCTCCATCTGCAAGAGAAAAAAAACACATTCTGGTCAGATGATCCTCACCAGGATTCACACAACAAGGAAAGTGAACTGAAACTCTCAGCAATCATTTGTCATTTGTAAGTGGTGTTGTATGGCTAACCACGAGGCTGGACATCTGCTTACTGCCTCTACCATGTCAGCTCTTGGAAGACCTACTCATAGTAGGATGTCTGTTTCCCTTCCGCTCCCCTATTTTAATTGGTGTTTTGTAAATCCTGCCGAGCAAATATGGCAGCACCCATGGGTATTTGCTTGTCAGAAAGAAATGGCTCTCCCCTGCTGAGCTTGCTTTTGCGCTGTGAAACCAATTTTCTGCCGCCTGCCCCCGCTAAATTTCCCCATGACTCTAAGCAGAATCAAGCAGGGGCTAAATGGTCAAATAAACATATCCTTTGGCACGTACAGGGCAGTCAAATAAACATATCCTTAGGCACGTACAGGGCAGCGTCTAGGTCTGAGCCTCATGCATGGCATATTGCTTTGACTTGTTTGGCTGTTTTGACAAATTAAAGTATTCTTTAATCATTTTCTTTCTTATTGTCTGGGGTTCTGCTCTCTCTGTTCAATGATGGATGGTTTATATGAAGATGGAGGGCTTCTTTGTCTGTTGCCATAGAGAAGTCTCCTCCCATACCTGTCTTAGGACTCTGTAGGGATCTTCTATCCCTCTGAAACATAGACGTGGAAGAGTACCATATGTTGTTGTCTATCAGTATGGATACGGAATGATTACATTTAAAGGGCCATCTTTCCATATGTTAGTGACACATACAGGATACCACTAGACGTCTGTGATATTGCCTAATGTATTTATGTGTATTGGATATCAGTTACGTAAAACAAAGCATCAGCTCACAATTGTGCCAATTCTATGAGAACAAGATTGTGATGAGAAGAAGTGATTTATGGTTTTGCTGTTCTATGTTTTATATATATATTTCAATGCAAAAAAAATGACTGATTTGCATTGCATTGCAGATACACTTTGTTTTCTATTATGATTATTTTGAAGGATTGCAACTTCTGCAGGGGGTGCATGAAAATGAACTAACTATGCATGTGCAACACAACACAATAGACCTTTGCTCTGTCTAGAGATAGAATTGGGATTGTATTACTCCATTTTCAGATGGGAGAACACAAGTTTTTTTATGTAATCAAAACTATTCTTTTTCAAGTTTTTACAGTGCAAGTAAATGCTATGGAGGTTGACAGGGGCAGTGTATTTTTAGAGAAGTATTTTCTCAAATGCATTTTTCTTTTCTTTGATTTTTATATTTATTTTACCATAAGATAGAACATGGCAGACTGAAGAAGCCTCAAACAACTTCAAGGACCAACCACTATTTAGTAGTGCAGCACAGATGAGATATTTCATGAAAATTTACCTTAAAAAACACTTCCAGTTCAAATGTCTGTGTATTGCAGTTTGGAGGCTTGGTTACCTTGACACAAGGTCTGTACCATACACAGAGTCGGACTATTACAGCCTTGTGGACAGCTCCTGGGCACCAGTGTGTGCAGATGCATCCAGTGTTACTCCTGTCCATGTATGACATATCAATAAGAAGTGGCACATACAATAACACAGTTGTTATTATTATTGCATCCCACGGTACAGTCTATATATAATTATATCTGCTTGATTATTTTCATATATCCAGAAGCATGACTGTGACTGCATCAGTAATTGTGTGCATCAGGAAAGTGCCTTTGAGAGATATAGTGGACTTGCTATTGATTGGCTAAATAGAGATGTGTTATGTTCTGTCAGACTAGATGGATTATACAGCAACAGCAAGAAAGCTCAGAGAGAGAAAGAGAAAGAGAGAGGGATAAAGAGAGAGAGAGAGAGAGAGAGAGAGAGAAAAAAAGAAAGAGAGAAAGAGAAGGGGAGAGAGAGTGAGAGAGAGTGAGCGTGAGACAGTGAGAGAGAGAGAAAGAGAAAAAGAGAGAGAGAGAACGAGAAAGGGAGAGAGAGTGAGCGTGAGACAGTGAGAGAGAGAGAAAGAGAAAGGGAGAGAGAGAGAAAGAGAAAGGGAGAGAGAGAGGAAGAGAGCTCTCAGTCTGCATGTGTTCTCTGCTGTCCTTTCCCCCCTCTTCATGGACCTGCTTGTAACCAATGTGGGGCACTCAGTGATGGGGACAATAACCAGCTCCAGCACTCAGTGATGGGGACAATCACCAGCTCCAGGGATGCTTGGTGACAGATGAGACTTGGGAATTCCACCTCCGTCCCGTTCCACATCTGCATCCAGCCTGTGGTGTATGCAGCTCCACCCCTCAGTATGACATTTCATAGTGTGTTCAGAGCAGGTAGGACATATTTGATTTCTTGCTTCCTAAGGTGGTAATAATACTATGGAAGGGACTTACTCATGCCTTTAGTTTATTCCTGTCTATCAGAGTGTCTGCATTCCATCAGCACTGTGAGTTCCAATTGCGTATATTTTCGTGAGGCTCTACTGCTGATGTGGGTTGAATATTTATGTGCATTGAAACACATGGATTGATTTTTTGCGGAACAATTAAAGATGTTCTGCCCGAAGTAATGCTTCAGTGCATAGGTGTTTTTTTTTCCCCTCAATGTCTTGTTCTTTAGTAAATATTCATGACAGCCCAGTTAATATGGAAGTTGCAGTGACTGTCAGACTGAGACTTATCATCAAGAGTTTTCATCATATCAAACAAGAAAAACAAAACAAAACAAAACCCCACAGTCTCAGCTGTCAAATGTGTTGAATGCTTGAAAACCAGGTCAACCAAAATCACTTATTGTTTGCACGGCAACAAAAAGCTGATGGCCATGCCTCCGTGTGCTTGCATATCTGAAAGAGGGAAGGCAGTAAGGGATGCCTGTATGCGAGATGCACATTTTCAGTGTTAGCGTGTCTTGTATTTTCAGAGCGCTCTGGGAGAGATGGGTAAATATATAAATAAATCTGGAGCACTTCATATGCAGGCGGCTGATGAGGCGCCTGCTGCTCAGGTGTGAGGCGATTCTCTGCTAATGTCGTTGGACTTGAATCTCAGCCATGCAATATGGCAGCAGCTGTGAAGTGGTGTTTTGGAATCAATTCTTTGAGCGGCTCAAAACAGCCCGGGGCACTACTGTAACCTCAGACAATACAATTACACCAATCTGTTCGAGAGTGCAATGTTTTGTTCATTCAGTGGCGAAACCAGCTGCATTCTGCTGTATGATAGGTGTTTGGGATTCGTGATTTTGAGAGGATTTATAACCAACAGTGCATGACGAACTGAACCTATCACAGATATTACCTCTTTTACCCTTAACCTTTTAACACCATTGAACACATAAACTGTCCCTGCATGTCATATGTTGTACTAGTCAATAAGGAACACAAGACACCCAGGTGTAAGTTACATACAAATGTTATCTTTCTATAAACGTAACTGAATGAGATGTGTATTTTTAAAATGTGATGCCATTTAAAGACATACGTAATGCAGTGAAAATATACTTCTTCATGATGGATAGGACTGTGTTGAAACTGTTTTGAAGTTATTGTCTACTCTAGTGTATGTATGAACAATATTTTATTCCAGAATCTTAAAACTTCCATAATTGTTTATGTTTTCATGAGTATAATGAATACTGAATTTAGCTTTTTGTAATTGTAATGACCCTTTTTTGAAGAGTGTTTACTCTTAAAAAATGGATGATGCAAAATGGAAGACAGTGAAGTAAACACTTTGAGCAGATACCGAAGTTGTTGCTCTCCTTATGTCAATTTGCTCTC
Source organism: Sprattus sprattus (assembly GCF_963457725.1). Classification (NCBI taxonomy): domain Eukaryota; kingdom Metazoa; phylum Chordata; class Actinopteri; order Clupeiformes; family Clupeidae; genus Sprattus; species Sprattus sprattus. The sequence continues at coordinate 2,195,524 of NC_137923.1, read as the reverse complement.
CTTCTCGTCCAGCTGTATGTTTTCCTCAGTGATGATTTAATATATTCAAACAAATCAGCACATGGACGCATGTACAAGCATCTTAAGGCGATATGTAAATCCACCACTGTTTATCTGTGATCTACTTCCTGTAAACTTCAATTGGGAGGAGAGAGAACTTCCTGGCCCATGGAAATGAAAGGCCTGTGATTAATGGATGTGATTATAAACTCTGAGCATGTGGTTTTATGGCCCACTGCCTCCACTGTTATCACTTAAACCTGGGGCCAGACTGTTCATCACATAGCCAAAGCTGATGACAGGTCCTACATATGAGAAAACAGGTGCCCGGCATGACCTATTATATGCAATATTATATGCAATATGATGGAATTGGGAAGTCTCATTCATTTAAGCTTCACGGGCCATGTGGTTAGGCAAATATCTCCTGGAGGCTTTATGAGCTTTGGTGACAAAAAAGAAGTAGAGCAGATGTGTGTGAGCTTTTGTGTGAGTGTGTGTGTGTGTGTGTATGTGTGTGTGAGAGAGAGAGAGACAGAGAGAGAGAGAAAGAGAGAGATAATAAGCTGAAGGTAAAGTCTGTGTAATTTCATAGGGTATTCATACAAGACTTCAGCAGCTTGAAAGGAGGTGAATGTTTTAAGGGTGGAATAAAAATGACCATGGCTGCCTGAATTCTGTGTGCATGTAGGAAAGTCAGTTGACATGACCTGTGATCTGAGATGGTCATGCTGATAGTCATGCTGACCACAAAAAGCAATCTCATTCCTTTTGAAGCTGGTTCACTCTTTGAATCATTCATGCTGTTAGAATAGGGCTCATCGTAAGGACCCCCATATCCTGTATCAGTGTTTCTCCATGCTTTAATGTTGGGCCTCAAGGAAGGACTGAATTGAATGGACTGAATCACCATAATGTTGTGCAGTGCTCAGGCACATAGAAAACATGCATTTAGGCCCTAGTTTAATAGCAGCAACATAATTCAAAATTGCTTCTCAACAGGATGTGTGGCATGTATATAATACATGTATGTAAATAGAGAGAATGTAACTACAAATTCTTCTGTGATACTCAGGATTTCTTTAAAGTGTTAAGCTGACCACAATGCTTGCTCGGTAGTGGGCTAATATGAATTGATTTCAGACTTCTCACAATGGAAACTGCTGAACAAGGAAAGGGTTCAGCAAAAAACAGAGAAGGCTAGCTGACTAATGAGCATGGAGCTCTGCCCCTGGCTAACTAAAATGGAGCAGCTAATGAACTTCTGAGGCAAAGCTTAATGAAATGATCATTAGTTTACATTTTAGGGTTTTAGCTCCTTGGTGCCCCTGGTGCTTAGCTATGGATGGTCATATGGTTATAACCATCCATATATATAACCATCCATAACCATCCATAGCTGAGCACAAGGGGCATATATATATGGATTATCTGGCCTCCAGAACCTAACTATCCAAAATGTTGGACTTTGTGGAAATGTATGCGTGTGAATGAGTGTGGCATTCAGTTTGGGACAAGACAACACAATATTACTGAACTATGATGTTATTTCAGTCAGTTTAAAGGTCAAGCTGTTTCTATGGTCTAAGGGACTCATTTATTGAAGGAAATTAATTCTGTGACTCAGGAAATGCATCCTGTCTCATAGAAGGCATGGTTATCATAAGTCACAGCATGGTTTTAATGCAACTTTCAGACGTTCTTCTGAAAATGAGAAAAATATCAACAATAGGTGCTTAGAGAACTCTGGGCCTTTTGATATGGTGATGTGAGAAGCTGTTGTGATGGATAAAGGCTTAAGGTTTATAAACCCAAATTCAATGTTAAGTGAGTTTACAGAGTAAAAGTTTCACACACAATTCAGAAAGGAAATCCACAGTTCATAAAAAGGTCAAACATAGAAGCCAAAAGAACACAGGCAATCAGGACCAAAACACTGGTCCAGAAACAAGGTCAAGGCCAAACAGGCAGAGTCAAGCAGGTAAAGAACAAACACAGAATAACACAAGGAGATGGCTTGGTAGAGTCTCTGAAACAGGCAATACCCCACAAAGGTGCTCAGAGCAAATAGACAGTGGGTTGCCAAGATACAATAGTGAGCCCGCATCGATGTATAAAAACTGTGTTTGTAACTCATTTACAAGGGCTTATTAATGACTTACAAAGGGTTTACAACCTAATTAGTAACCTATTTATAAACCATTTATAAACCATTTATAATGGAGCCTTATTGTAAAGTGGTACCAAGAGTTATTTTTAAAGCCTGCGGCTGATTGGTAAACAGGCCACAGGTGTTCAGAATCCAGCAGCACTGGGTAGGACTGGTGTGGGCAGTGTCAGGTGAAAATTCAGTCAAGTTACCCGAGTTGCATATAAGTATATTTTATAAAACAACAACAAGAAGCCGGTCGGGCTAACCCTCAGAGAGAGCGGGAGCCTGGGCTCACTCCCAGACTGTAGCAGTCGAGACGGAAGCAAAATAAACACATCTCACAAAGTTTATATAGATAGAAATGTGCGTTCTCTGACGGCAAAACTATTTGTCAGCAGCGATAACCACGTGGTGGGTCATCTTACTATGCTTTCTGTCTTGTAAGGATGTCAGTTTTACACAAGGTCGAAAGAAGCACCGTTCGACCCTTCTTAAGGCCCTTTCACACGGTTGCGTTGGAATGCGTTGATCCATCAAGGTTGACGGATCCCCATTCACTTCGAATGGGGTGACGTCATCCCCTACAAACTGAATTGTGGCTTCATTAGGTTCCTCTGCGTTAGGTTTTATGCGTTGCTTCCGGCAAGAGTTGAAAAATGTTCAACTTTTCGAGGGACAATGCATGCCTCAGCCAATCAAATTGCCTTTCATACATAACTGACAGCACAGGCACTAGCCAATCAGATGGGCAGGACTGGTGTGGGCATGGATGACGTAGCTGACAAAACTGACAGGACTGGGAAGTCTGAGGGCACAGATCAGACATTGCTGATGTTACAGCTTCAGGTGAGTAGTGAGGAAAATGAGTCATCAAAATGCCTGCAAAACTCTGCAAAACTCCAAGACTGAAATATACACAATCTCTCTCTTTCTCATGCATACACACACACACACACATGTATGGTAGACAAGGAGAACAAATAAGCCATAATTAGCCTGGTCTTGGCCTTACCAAACACCCCAGGATGCTTTATAAACTCAACAGGGTGCGCTAAGATGGGCTGGTTCTCAAGTGTGTTTGATTTATCTTACTTTTCTGATCAAAGAGATTCCTTTGATTAGTTTCTAGCTTCCATTCCTTTTAGAGCAAAAGGGTCACAGAGTTTAATGAGACATATGATATTCTACTTTAAGCACTTTTATTTCCTATCTGTGGATGATTAAATAAATGGCACATGAACAGTGTTGCTGCTGTATGCATTAACATGATTTTTTTTTTGTAGAATTCCATTAAAAAACCTTACTAATAATGCAACAAAACATGTTCAATAACATATAAAAAAACATCTGCCATTATTAAAGGGATTAAAGTATAAATTCATTTTTTCCTCTGTTATTTGTCAATCAAGTCCTCCTCACTCCTGTGTGTTATAGCTTAAGACATAAACATCTTGACATTACATTCTGTGATTGTCTATACATGGTGTCATGCATTAGACTTGTAGCATTGTGCTTGAGTTTGCCATCTTACACCTCACAGCTGATGTTATACTTTGCTAGTGATGGAGGTCTTAAATGAAGAGCTGTTAGCTATCTTGAATTGAACAGAGTCCTGCTACCATCTTTCTTAACAACATGTTTGCCTTACCGATGGCTGTTTACTGCAGTTACCACAAGGTGCTAGGCTTATCCATCAATGTAGAACGCGTACACTCCGACATTCACACACACTACCACCAAGTCCAAAGTCTCTCAACACACACACACAGCCCAGACACCCCACATCGTAGGAGAAAACCAAGCCAAAGAACACAAAAGCAGCCATCACCCATTATTCTCCAAACCAGGAGCTGCTTGACATAACCTAAGCTTGCCGCTACAATATAATTGGATGTTCGGGTAAAAGTATTACCAAAAGCCTTTTGTTTAAGCTTTATACACTGTGTATAGAAGGTCGTATGTCTATGGCAATGATGGGCTGGAAAATGTGTCAATGTGGTACTGAAAGCACTGGTTCAGGTGTGACTGATTACTAGAGGGGTAACTTATCTTTTACACATTCAGACAGCTGGGGTGGGAGTTGTATATGCACAGCGGTAGAGATTGGAGTGAAACAGGCTATGTAGGCTAAGGAGCGGTGTTCAAACCAGCGGCGCTCAAGCTTAAACCCTGTGAACTGTAACTAAATCTCATCCGAGGCAATTAGATTGCACTTAGTAGATGTCAGAACTGCACGCTTCACTTTTTAAATGATCAAACACAGTGGTTATTTATGTGCTGGCAGAAAGACCTGCTTTTAACCAGTGAGAGGATAAAGTATGCGCATATGGAAATCATCTTAGTCATATGCAGAAATCACTCATTCAATTCAGTTTTCACAATGGCACTAACAATAAAAGCAATTTTAGGAAAGAACTTAAGTAAATGGGACACGTTACAGCATTTTAAAAGGTAATATGCACTTGCCCACAGGCTCTCACTGAGCTTTTCATGCTGGTGAATGAAACAAATGAGTTCACTTTACATGGTCACGTTGAATGAAACTCTCTTGGTATTGAACTGTGATAATGACCTATACTCAAGGCACAGTGTTAGCTCTTAAAATTAATTTTGGATGTCATTGTTAATAGTTGCATTCCAGTCAGCATTAAGAAGGATAACAACGCCTTGACTAAAGAGTGAAGCTGAAGACAACACCACGAATAATTAATATTTAGTCCAATAACTGATGAACCTATAAGCTTCCACTTCCAAATCCCACACAATTTAAGAGTGATGACATGCTACCTACATGTAATGGTTTTCCAAAGAATATCACGCATGACTTACTCTGGATTTAGCTGGCTGAAACTATAATGTAATTTCACTGGCTTGATAACAGGGTGCTTAATATTTATGTTTTCTCCATTATTTATAGTTTCGAGTAACCACATATACCGAAGGATATGATTGTCAGAAACGTTTTGCTAAACAAAAACAAAATAGGCATATGAATGTAAAATGGGCAGTAAAGTACACTGATAGACATTACCGTTTTATTTTTTTTCACTGGGAAGTAAGTGCAAGGAGATGTATATATATATTTGTATATCTACACAGCAGTTAGCAAACTTGCATCCCAGATCATGTGAGAAGTTTCCACTGATTTAAAGGATTTATTGTAATTCCAAGAAAAGCTGTAGAGTTCAAAGGAATTTTATATAATCTGTGTAATAACATGATAATATGTGTTGCATTTACATACTGGTGGGTCACGCTTTTGCCTTTAGTAGCAGAAGATTGTTCTAAAAACATGTCTTAGATTAATGTAAATGTTTTTTTTTTTCATTTTTTTTTATACCAAAATTGGCAGACATCCACTCTTAATTGTCAACCTGCTTAGTCACAACAAAAAAATAGCAGATTTAATTTATCCAACCTTTGCCTTTTAAGTGTTGTGGTGATGAAGCAATCTAGTCATTTTCAGTTGCAGACACAGTGGTTTAAACACACACACACACACACACACACACACACACACACACACACACACACACACACACACACACACAATTACACAATTACACAATTACACACAATTACACACACACACACACACACACACACACACACACACACACACACACACACACACACACACACACACACAATTACACAATTACACAATTACACACACAAACACACACACACACACACACACACACACACACACAAAGGCATCACTGCATGGCCATTTTTTTCTCTTAAAAAAAAAGATATCCTTGACCAAAACCGGGAACTGTTATCAAGGCCCATCTTAGTGTGCAGTTGTACAAATCACCGAATTGTATTAACCACGTGACCTTGGCCCTGGACCCAAGAGCTGAGAGTAATCCAATGAAATAAAATGGGTAATACCCGAGTACAAGGAGGAGCAGGTTGGGTAATGGACCATTTGACCAGAGGCAGGCACTTACTTCAGGATGATGAGGTTTGAGATGCTACACTGCATTGCAGACATCTGGGAAAGGGTGTGGACAGCATAGCGTATGAGCAGAACGAATGCAGGCGGATAAGTGGACGATCCTGTATCACAATCATCTTTTAAAATTAGGTCATCTTAGCCACTGCTATTGTTTGCACGGTTCACATTTCCCTGCATCTGATTGTCTTTGTGCTAGGATGACATTTCATGGTCTGTTTGCCTTTATTGGAACTTCACCAGGATTCACTTACAATAGCCATCGTGACGTATAAACACAAGTCAAGCACACACATGGGTTTGTTTTTTTTATATTTTAAACCTAAAATATGTTTTAGGATTGGATTATTTCAAATAAAGAGGTCATTGATGCACTCTTCATTATGATGTGCATTTGAATAGGAAAATGTGACAAACCAGAACCGAGCTCATCGCAGCAGTGCTCGCTCTAAGCACTGTAGCATGACAAAATTGCTATAAAAGTGATTATGAAAATGTCAGGTTACGCAAGGGAAGGGAAAAGGCTGCTTGTGATGAAGATGTTAGATAGCTGGTAGGACTTGGATGCGTGAAGCATTGTGTTTGAAATTTGAACCAGTTATTGAAAGCCATTCAATTATGTCCATTATTTTCAGTACCTTGGTTCATGGCACTTAAAACATCATATTTCATTAATATCATTTCCATACCACGAGCAAAGTCTGCTGACCATGAGCTGAAGCTAATTTAATAACTTGGCAAAATAATTTTTCTAGTTTACTAATACCAGGAGCAAGATTCTAAGCGAAAAACATGGTTGGGTCAGGGCAATGCTCCCACATGCCACACAATAGCTTCAGTTCGTGCGCAAACAGACTTTACTCAGTGCTTATTGCCCGCCAATGAAATTAGGGCCATCAGTGTCAACTGTGTCAGAGCAGAGATGTCGCAAGCTCAGTTTGCACATCTCTGAGGACAGAAGCGTGTTTTGTTTGCGAAGCATCACCGATCCTCCCCCACTATGCCATCACACTATTCTTAAGTCAACATTTCAATTTGAAGGTAACATGACGCTAAAAAAAAAATCAATCTTTACGTAATGGACCCCATAGCTCAGTGCTGTGGCAGTAACATATTTGAGCCAGTAACATATTTGAGCCTGTTTTACGTTTGGCAGTGCACTAATAGATTTAACCTTAGTGATGCTGTAAAAATGCTACATGAAATTGTCCTGTGGTCAGTGTAAGCATCAAAATGGCGGTTTTGTTGTTTTGTTGTGTCTATGTGCGTGTGTGTGTGTGTGTGTGTGTGTGTGTGTGTGTGTGTGTGTGTGTGTGTGTGTGTGTGTGTGTGTGTGTGTGTGTGTGTGTGTGTGTGTGTGTGTGTGTGTGTGTGTTTGTGTGTGTGTGTGTGTGTGTGTGTTTGTATGTGTCTGTGTGCATCTGTGCATCTGTGCATGTGTGTGTGTGTGTGTGTGTGTGTGTGTGTTTGTATGTGTCTGTGTGCATCTGTGCATCTGCGCATGTGTGTGTGTCTGTGTAAATGTGTAAATGTGTGCGTGTGTGTGTGCATGTGTGCGTGTGTGTGTGCACGCGTGTGTGTGTGTACATTGTTTATTAAACCTGGCACAGGGCTTGATCAGTATCCGTGTCTGCCAAGATAAGAGTAGGATCATAACTCCCCCGTGCATGTATCTTCTGGATCGTCACAGAATTTTATTGGAAGCAACCAGCAACCAATGGGAACATTAACAACCAATCCACAGGCCATATACAGATCCCGAGGGCGCTATATCAGCCTGTAATGGAGCTGGTGCAGCGACTCTCAACTACTGGGCATCATTTTACAGTGATGAGGGAGAAGAGTTATTTGGCAGTCCAGTTTTTATTTACAGAATGCAGGAAATTCCCTGTTCTCATGCACAGGTGGATCACCGTCACGCACAGAGATATCCATCTAAGGCTTCTTCATCATCCCTCGTCTACAGAGAGAAGAAAAGGAGACACTTTCCTCTGTTCTCGGCGGCACCTAAACATATTGTGCTCAGTTCTATTCATATCTTGATTCTGAAGGATGATCCCTGTGTCCTGTGCTTTAAAAGTACTAATGGCTTTTGATGAAGGTAGACACAGTGTGCACATTTGCAACATGCAGAAGTCAAAGAGAGTAATCTACCCTAAATCGGTAATTTTAGGAGGCTGGCAACAAAGGGTTAATTCACACACACTTACACACATACACACATACACACCAACACACGTACCCAGTGAGATATTTACACTTTTGACAGCAGCAAAGGCAAGTGCACCATTTTATTTTACTTACTTTATTTTTTCAACTGCCCATGCTGTGCCACAACATCATGTAACCACACACATCATCCGACGACCTTGGGTTCCTCAAAACAGTGTATATTAGACGTATAATGGAGTATGTTAATTGTTTTATGGCCTTATCAATGATGAAACACTGCTTCTAGGAAATTGAAAAAAATTTAGGCAGTTCAGTTGAAAATGAATCATGTAAAATATTAATGAATACTGTGTTTAGAATTCAAAGGAGATTGCTCCAATTAATTTTTAATGATTTATTAGTACAAGATGATTTGACTACATGAAACCGCTGATAGTTTGAATTCATTGAGAGCCATTTTATCAGCACAATGTAATTACCATCATTTCCAGGCACGGTATGTTAAGAGGGTCTTTAAAGAGGGTTTCTCCAGGCATTCCAAAGCCATTCCGGATGCATTAAGAAAGTGTCAGTCATTTCTTTTGACACAGAATCATACTGTGGTGGCACTGATTATTGATTAATTATTTAAGTCGGTGAGCCATGTGAGATACTACAAGTAAAGCTATTTTCAGATGCCGAGGTGAATTGTTCACTCATCTATCATTTACTGATGAAGTAAACAAGTTAAACAGAGCCATATTTTTTCAGAGTGCACATCCACAAGCACGTATAACGCTCCATACCATCTTGCACTCCTCAGATTTAAATGACACCCCTTGATTACTGTCCAGCTCTGGCTGAGCCTGGCATGTTTGTTGGGTTATAGGTAATGGTTCAACTTTTTACGTCTTAGTATAAGGCTCTGTTACTGCAGATTCGTACAAAAAGTGATTAAAGAGGTTAGCAAAGGTGCCAGTAGGGTGCGTTTTGTCAAATGTCATGTGGACAATAGGGTAAGATGGTCAGCATGTGGATGAGTTCACTGTACATTTTTTGATACATTTGCATGGATTGTGTTTGTGTGTGATTGTACATACAGACATGCATACACATTGCATACATTTAGTGGCTTTAGTGACTGAAGACCGCCGTATGTGCTCACAAGCGGTTATATAACTCTATCTCTAAAGCTCTGTCAGTTGCCATAAAATACATTACTGTACATATTTCCTAATCAGCTTACTCTGTTATCACATCCGTATCAGGTCTTAGTCAGTGTGAGAGCACTTTGCAAAGAGTAGTGATACTTTCAAAGAGAGGTGTGTATTTTGAATCCTTTGTATAACTCTTCTCACACACATTACTGCTCTGCCTATTTGAAAAGAAGATTTAATGTATATCCTACTAGACGTCAAGACTAGAGAGGTTTTACTGAAAGACTTTTCACTTTAACACATGCGAAGCACGTCCCAACCAGCTTGCATTATGGCCCGACTAAAAGTAGTGTATTACGATATATTTTAATGTACTAGCAAAGTAACAGCTGGAACACTGCCATTCAGCTGTCAAAGGGGTGTCAGTGTGGACAAAGGGAAACACTATTAAAAATAAACACAATAGAAATGTTTTAATAATAGCAGCACAACATTTCATCCCCTTGAAAACAAACAACTACAGACATGTTTAGTAAATGTGAGTGACATGATTGACTGGGGTCACATATCTCTTTTTTTTAGAAAGGAAATAGTGTTTCTGTTCATAAGCTCCTGCAAATGTTATGTTATAGTTTAGAATACATTTTAAAATATGTGTCAATGTTGATCGATTTATTGGGTAACTGCTAAATGTAAGCTAATACAATCAACCCAGAATCTTCATCTAATCTGTCATATATGAAAAATGTAAGCTTAACATTGAGATATACATTTACATGCAAAGTAGAAGTCAGATGTAAAGGCATTCTTTGGTGAGTTAGTGAACTGCTGCTGAACTACCTGTAATATTAGTGATCCAAAAATGCATGTTCCTGTCAGCTAACTGTCACTAGCGTACTGGCCCATTATAGACAAACATATTGACAAAGACCTTGCAGCACAATACAACAGCCAGAGGACAATGTATGATTTGTGCCTTGGCTTCACTGGTTTGTTTGTGAGAGTGAGGGCCGGCAGCCATTGTGCTCTGCCAAACTGACATGGGTATAAATCACATAACCTGTCTGGTTACAGTGACATAAAGCCTACCCCCACCACCCCACTACCACAGCCATGGCCATACCTCCACCTCCTGCTCCTCCTCCTCCTGCACCACCACTTCCACCTCCTCCTCCTCCTCCTCCGCGACTCTGAGCTCCCAGGCAGAGTAAACAAGTGATTAATGCCTTGCACAGCTCTGGTTCCTGCTCTCTGGCCAGCGTGCCACTCACTGAGAGAGCTGCTTTGTCATGTCTGAGGAAATAGGAAGAGCCTACAGCCACGGCATTCAAAGCCGTGTCACCGGAGGACTGCCAGTGCAGTGGGGTGTTGGGAGAGGCCAGTGCTGTAGCTGTTGAGCACGGCTGGAGTTTGGATACTAAACAGAGAAGTGCGGACAGCTAAGGTTCAGGTGGTCTCACATGTTCTGGGTTATTTCCTTTTACAAGGCCTTTTGAATGATTTTTTTCCCCCCTGTGGCTTTAAAAAAGGACAGTTATGTGGTCATGGGGTCGAAATATTTCACATGAATCAAGAGAGAAGTCTGGCATCCGCCTCAACCAGACTGTCTACCCGATCCATGTGCTTCTGACCCCGCCCCTCAACTATTACCCATTATCAGCCAGGAGATTTGTCAGTTTGATATCTGCTAATTAGATGGTGTCCTCAGAGCCGGAGCTTTGCACTCTGCTGTGGAAGATTGTCCCAGTGTTGTCCCGGAGTTAGTAAATGACGTGTATTTACAGCCTCTGCTTCTTTCTCTGACGCTGCCTGTTGCCTGCTGATTTTGTTCCTATTTGTCAGTGTGTTTTAGATGACAAAACCTCCTTGTTTTTTTAACTCTGATAACTATCTGTTGTCTTGGATCTGCTTGTACTGACATTTGACTAAACTATTAGTACGTTTCTTTTCCCAGCCAGATTGGATCATAAAATGGAACCCAGCTCCATGAATGCCTCCGTATTAATACCTAACAGATCAAACAGATGATGTTTCTATCAAAGGACCAGCCCTTTAATCTCAGTCTCTGCTGCAGTGAAAGAATATGGATCTTACACACACACACACACACACACACACACACACACACACAAACAAACACACACACACACACACACACACACACACACACACGCACATACACTATTTTACACATTATTATAGAAATGTGAGTAGCAAAGCTAAAAAAGTTATCCAGAACAAAAGTAAAAAGTATGTCCTCTAGACAAACCAATATAAAATAAATACACCATTTGAATGAGTGTAAAAGAAGCCTCCCAACTCTGAGTTCACTCTGGACCACCCTTTCACTTTGACTAAGAGTATTAGCCCTGAGAAGAAGAAACTTTAAACAGAAATACAGTCCTCTTCCCAGACCTGTCACTTAAACTGACATTAATATCTATCACTTTCAACTACATGAGAATCTGCATCAGCGTGGTCCCATGCTGAAAATATAATGGATATTCCAGAGGATTAGCAGAAGGGTAAAGCTAACTTCACAATGTCTTGACTTGACCCTATAATAAAGGTGAAAATAATATGTAATTTTCACAAAGGATTAAATCACTTTGCAAGACAATGTGTTCTATCCAATCTTTCATCTTTCATCCTTATATCGTCAGCTCATATCTCTGATGACCTTGCAGAGGCGGTGTATGAGATACAGTGACAGGACTTGGTAACACTTTACTTGAAGGGCTGTGCAACAGACTGACACCACACTGTCATAACCATGACACAAAACCATTAACATGAAGGAGTCTTTCTGAATGTTTATGACTGATGGCCTTACTGTAAGTGTATCTCAGTCAGTTATTTCATTTTTAATGCAAAGTTGACTATGTCTGGGATGTCTTTGTTAATACAATTTGACATTGTCATAAACATGGTCAAAAACACTACAATAGGACATTTATAGCCTGCAGCCTTAGTTTAACTTCTTGTTTTATCTTTTCTCCTGGATGAATTCCACTGTATTTGCCCCTCTGGCGGCTCATTAACTTACCTTATTACTTACACATTTTTGACTGTGGACAACAAATAATCCATGTTTCATGAAAACTGGATTTTCATCTTACCTGCCGAGCAGACTAGCCTCAAGGTGGCAAATGTTGTTTATGCCATCTGAATCCAAGGTGAGGAATTATCGTTGGTTGAAAATGTTTGTTGCTGATGATATCTACATCAGCAACTGCTACATTACCTATATTGCAAACAAGATGCTTTTTTTCCCTTCTTAAGTAAACGGGCATAAACTGGTTGTGTGGGCATGTGCAGTGGATTGACATGAGACCAAGGAGAGCACCATGCATAGCATAGCATAGCATAGCATAGCATAGCTTATTATACGGCTCTTCAGAATGTTCCAAAAAGTACCGTTGATTTGAATGGGCCATCCCTACGTCATACCCATACATTAATTCCTGCTAACAGACCTCTGCAAAAGATAATCACCGCTGTCATTGGCAACGGGTTTTGTACTTCTAATTCACATCTTTCATATCATTCCGCCAGAAGTCCAGTCATTTTAACGCAACAGTAGAGAGTAATTTGAAGTCAGCAAGTAATGGGTTGCTATGCAACACCTGAAACTTCAAAGTTCTATTTGCTTGAAGAACTATTTATTTCTAAACGGGACACATGAAACGGCACCTAAATCATTAAAAATAGATATGTTGGAGGAATGTCTTCTATCGTTTTTGGCAAGTACCCGTATAATAAGCGGGATAATGTATTGTCCGTCGGTCATTCTACAAAAATAATTCCCTTCGGTACAAAACAACACCCTCCGCTGCGCGTCGGGGTGTTGTTCGCCCCGTCGGGAATTATTTTTGTAGAATGACCTCCGGACAATACATTATCCCTTACTTATACAAGTAGGCAGAAAGCAGTGGAGTATGAAACACATTAACAAGACAGCTGACAGCTTTCAGTGGCTTGACCTTTTCGATGATGATTATAGTATAGTTTCAAATATTCATAGCCACAGGTTATTTCCTAAAGCTTTTGTGTTTTATGGAAACAATCAAAGCAAGTTAGCAGGCAATATGAGTGTGTAAGGTCTGGATGCAGTAAGCACAAATGTCACGGCATTGGGATACAGCCCAAAGGCTCTGGAGGGTCTCCTTCTTAGTGAGTGATTGAAGTGAAGCATCCTGGCAGTATCATGAATAACTCCTTGGTCGTCTTCTCACAGGACTGTGGTGACAGCGTGTGTTGTTCATGGCCAGATGTCCTTGCATGTGATGACAGCGATGTTCCCATCCATCTACATCACTGTCCACGCCATTATCTGGTATACCTCAAACAGGCCTGATCATTTTACGATATTTTAGTTTTTTTCACTCTCTCTCTCTCTCTCTCTCTCTCTCTCTCTCTCTCTCTTGCCTCCACTTCACTTCAGTTTGACAAATAATTCACTAATTCCTCTTGATAGTGGATAATAAGGTACATAAGGCATACAAGTTGTTTTAACTCTTATTCATTTTTCATAAAAAAAAATATTGATGCCACGCTCCAGTTCACCTTAGATCTCAAAATGACATAGTTGACCTGATGAATGTGATAATTTGTGATAAATGAAGAAGAGAGAATTGAGGTGATAGTCTGGGCAATACCAACTCAAGGGCAATGTGGTTGTACTACTACTAAGCTTGATAAAGCATTAAAGTGTGTGTGCGTGTGAGAGTGTTCCTGTGTGAGTGTGGTCGTGTGTGGGTGTTCGTGTGTGTGTGTGAGAGAGAGAGTGTGTGTGTGTGCAAAGAAAAGAGAAAGAGAGAGGTGGGGGAAGGGGCACCGATGATGCACAGCTCCTGATAGAGATCCTCTCCTACTCTTTTTTTTACACTGATCCGTAGAATTACTGGAAAATGAATAGCAGTCGTCTGCATGTTAAACAGCTTGCCGCCGTTCCGCGCGTTTGTGATGTATGGCATACACGGCTGTCGCTGTCCGCGCCGTGCTCAAGCCCGTGTCCTGTCACAGCTGTAGAGACAGAGGACAGTGCATGCCACTGCGTGCACCCCTGACTGTCAATAACCCTGGCCCTCGCCTCCCTCGCTGTCTCCCACACCATTACCCGCCGTGATGAAGCCTGTGTCCATGTCAACATCCTGACCCTCACTTCACCACCACTTTAGATCAGCATCACCACACAATGACCAATGGCCAGAGATTAGGAGCTGTTGGACAGCACAGGCCAACTAATAGATATATTTACAAATCCACGTCAAGGACAAGGTGACGATCTACAGTGGTAGACTATGTGCAGGTCTTTCTAGTGGTTTTGTACTTGCTTTCACTTCTACAATCTTTCTTTCAGTCATTTAACATTGAGTGATGAACTACAATGTGTATCTGTGTAACTCCATGCAAAATTACTAAGATGGTTCACACTTGATAGATCACTCATGTTACAGTCCATACTCCATACTATGTACTATGTACTATGTAAATAAAACAAAGGTAGGGAGAGCACTATTGACACAGAGTTTGTATCCTTTATATACCACTCTTGGCAAATGACTGCTAGTGTTGCTCAATGGGGACTATTGTAGGCTATGCAGTATTGTTACAGAGTTATCATATTGGTTTCAGACTGAGATGAGATGAGGTGATTCTCAATGACACGTCAAAGACCCCCTCAGTGACCACACACACCTCTATAAAACAACAGTAGGGATAGATCTGTCGACGTATAGACCTGTAGAGTAGGACACCGAGTAACACTGTTATGTTGCACTTCTGTGTGTGATTCATTTTTTCTAGAAAACATTTGACAAGGATTGTGTGATTTAAGGTTTTGCTGTACCAGTTTTTGTTTGTATTATTCTCAGTATAAGTATTTGTGCATTCAATGATCTTAAATATTAATATTTTCCAAAAACATTTGGCCATAAAAGATGACATTGTTCCAAAACATGACCTTTCCAGTTGATTGACTATACTCAGTGAGTTGATTAATTGGAATTTATGTATTGCTTGTCACCCAAATGTACTCTGACACGCTGTAATAAAGACTTCAGATAAAGAGACTAGATAATAAGCCTTGTCAAATTATTTAATCTGAAGGCTGTGAGATGTCCTCAGGAGCTCGAAGAATGGCCATGTCCAAATGAACACATCCCGTTTTTTTGAGAGTTGACAGCAAGTGATGAACAATGTTGGCACCCTACGAAAGTATTGGTACCCAGTATTTTATCCTGTTCATGACATAGCGTTTCAGGCTCTTCAGATCATATGAAATAAACGCAAACATTAACTCACTCATATTCACCATGGCGTGAATATGTATTTATCTCCAAGCCCACTGCACACTAAATAAGCTTTGCATCTTCTGTCTACTTATTCTGATATTTTGACTCGCCTCTGTTGCTACTGGGTTTGCTGCAAGGGAACCCCAGTTACAATAAAATAATTTCTTTTTTTTAAACGCTACCTCTATGAAGTCAAATTATTCACACAAAGCCGTCTGTCTAAACATAACAAAGCAAATCCGAAAGTAGGTCAAAATTTACATTGCACTAAGCAGTAACATGTAAATATAACACACAAATCATTACAACTACTGTACCTTACCACAGTGAAGTCACTACAACAAAGTCAGTCCTTCCATGGACATTTTGTGAACCACCAAGAAGACAAGTCATCAAAGATGGTGGAATTTTGCTAACTCATACAAACTTCATCATAAAGACTATTCCGACTAGTAGGCGCAAGCTGAAAAATATGGTAAACTGAGCATGTCTCACTTTTGTGCAGAGGAGAACTCTGCTCATTTTTAAACGTATTTTAGACAACACATTCTAAATTGCCATATCAGTCTGTTGACACCAACAGTCCCCAAACCTCCAGGGCTCTAAACATCTTAACAGACTAACAACCTGAACTCCTTGTGAAAGTTTCTGTGATGTGAGATGAACAGCTTATATCTCACTGAAAATCCTGATGAGATGCTACCCTGGGCAGAAATTGAATTCCCATGTGCTAGAAACAGCTGCCTTCTGAATGACTAAACTGCCTTGGATTTTCCAGAAAACACAGATCTTTGACTTGAATGTGCATATATAGTTTTTCAAATCTAATTTGTTATTGAATAACATATCAAGATATGATTGAATCACAAGCACAAGGTACAATAGTGGTGATTCGTCAGGTATTTTGTCCAAGTTTAGTCCATAAAAGGTATTTGGCTCAGTTATCAATATCCTATATGCCTCAGAGTTGATGCAGACAGTTTAAACTCCAAGAAAGAAATGCTTAATGCTTGGTGTATCATTAATGGGTATCATGAGTGCATTTTAATTCAGTAAAATTGTAACCTTGACAGCCGCTTTGTAGTTGTTTTCAATGACAAATGCACCTGACAGAGGAGCGAGGAGCAATGGAGAGGTCTATTTATTTTCCATGCAGCCTTATACTCCTTATTTTTGTTCTATGGCCTGAGAGGTGGAGTTTTATAGTAGTTTAATTGAGGAAAACAATTTGGAATTAAAAAAACTAATGCAGTACAGCCACAACACAAACTATTTGTTTACTCAGGACATTTTACTCTTGAATGACCATCTACTTCAGATAGAATTCAATTTACCTGTAGACTGATTTAACAAATGCACATGCATGCAGTAAAATCATAATCAAGGCTGTGCTAACCATCCCATGTCACTGAGACCTTTCCTTGCTCTGCAGCTAAGGTAACCTACACCTGGGCAGAGTGAATTAACTGCCGACGTGCTGTGGAGCTAATGCCTTTTTACTCATGCCTCGCCACCACGCTTCATTAACTCAGGCGTCTGTTAAATGGAGGGTAGAAAGCATTTTGCTCCCGACGTCAGGAAACGTGCAGCATGACAGCACATCTCTGTGGCAGCCGTAAAACATGAGCTGCATTTCAACACTGGTGTTGTCGGTGTTCAAAGGGACATAGGCTCATGTCCGTAGGGCTGTCCTCCTTGGGTTGGGTGGGGTATAACTATAGATTGGTCATGTATAAACCTATAAAATAAAACTGTTATGCAGAATACATGCAGTTAGGTCAGTGGACCCATGCACAGTTAATGCAGTATTCATCTGAGCGAATGTACGTATTTAGCATGCATTAAGATAGTGTGAATTTACTTTTACTTTACTTTTTACTTGCTTTACTTTTAGGTCTGTGCCCTCAACTACACCCCCAAAACACTCAACGCATTTATATGAACAGTCTATCTACGTGCTATGGTTATAATCGGAAAAGTTTTCAGGGTTGGACAAAAAATCTTGCAGCCAGGCAAGTTCTTTATCAGAACAGATGATAGAATAGGACACAGGCCTTGACTGCTTTTGTTGCTCAGTAAGGGCTATTGTATGCAGTATTCTTACAGAGTTATTAAATTGGTTTCAGAATAAGATGATATAATTCTCAGTGACCGCACACAGCTTAGATGACTGAGGACTGCTGTAAATGACACCGAGCTCGGTTGATACTTTGAACACTCACGCTTGTCCCACCCCATGCCTGTGCGGGAAGGATAGCAATGCATAGGATTCAATTTTTGTTTTGTTTTTCCTGGCCTAAATCCATAGTTGTACTGATTGCAAGTGCTGCACTTATTAATCTCCTTGGAGGACGGTCAGAAACCCCAAGGGGCATTTTAAGCACAGTGTGCATCGCCTTGTTATTTACTATCCCACTGTCATGGGAAGCTCTTAGAGCATAATACCACTTTGATATCCATCTTCTGTGAAATGAATCTAACTAGCATAAGCACAAGTTGGTTAAGTTCCAACACTGAAATTGATATCCTGTGGCTCTCTGACAGAAATCTGTCGACGAGGGTCATGGTCATTGATTCCCCCCCACCTTCACACACACACACACACACACACACACACACACACACACGCATGCACGCAGGCACGCACGCACGCACGCACACACACACACACACACACACACACACACACACACACACACACACACACACACACACATGCACGCAGGCACGCACGCACGCACACACACACACACACACACACACACACACACACACACACACACACACACACACACACACTAACACACACACACACACACACGGACACACACACACACACACACACGGACACACACACACACACACACACACACACACACACACACACACACACACACACACACAGCAAAGCAACATGGGCCCATGGCCGAGAGTGAGCATGCCCTGAAGTAGTCACATGGTTAACTGCTGGGGTGCTTTTCTAGAGCTTCTCAGGCTCAGGCTGATCGGTATCATCATGGTTATTTCATTGTGTGTTTAGCATTCAAAATGGATACTGAGCGGGGAAATGAGCACAAATACCCAGAATAATAATGTGCATTTATATCTGTGAGGTCTGAACGAGTTTTATTTTCTGAGAGAGTGCTGTGCCGCCTCTGCCCTCCTCTGCTCTCTATTGATTTCCTCATATCTGCTAACAATAAATGGAGGGATTATAGGATTCCCTGTGGTCGAACTTAAACCTTTGATTTAGTGTCTCGAGCTCTCGTGTGTCACCCTTTGCCATTGTGGCAGCATTGGAGACTAACCTCAATGTCACCAAATTTCTGGTTAGACATACTATTCCCCCGCATTACCCTCTGACCAGTGAATATAAAATGGAGAGATGCCCACCACATTATCACTTGAGAGAAATTTTACAGCGTGTTGGCATTTTCTGAATATGAAATACTCAATCTCAATGCAGTACAATAAATGATCACCTTTCTCATTCCCTGCACAGTGCACATCCTTTTTTTATGGGACATGATAAATAATAGTTGGGGTGCTACTGTGTAATATAATTTCCTGGGCTTCCCAACAGTTCCATAAAGCACATGGTCTACATTAAAATGATAACCCTGGTTCCATGAGGCTGTATCATTTTACATAAGTCAACCTCGGGGGCCCCACCTACAAGGGCATAGACGGAATGGGGGGGGGGGGGGGGGGGGGGTGTAGGAGTACATAAATAAATGAACTTGAAAAGATAAATCATCACCATTTTTCCCCCTGAATGGGGAGGGAGCAGCTGCAAAGGTAAATGATTGATTGGCACCTAGAGGAGCCCGTGGCTGGAAGCTGTGGTATGTAAACCTCCCTTTTTGCCCCCCTCCCTACCCATCCATCCGCCTCTTATTTTCATCACACTCTCATCTCCCTGCTCCTGTGTAGCGCCGTCCTGCCTGCTCTCGGCTGCCGTCTGTTTCCATCATGAGCCGACACACGCAGCCAGGCGGTCCCTGTGGAGAGAAGAGAGGGAAAAGGAGACGTGGCCTTTGGTTCTGGGGCCACTTCACACTCAGGGTACACATCAGTCATCCCTCATCCCCCCCCCCCCCCCCCCCCCACACTCTCTTCTTATATTATTAATTAGGTTTCTCTTCTGAGCCACACTGTAGCCTTAAACCAAATGCTGCCAGTGCTATTACTGCTTTGAGTCTCAGCAGAGCTAGTGTGCTGTTTGGAAATGGGGATATAGGGAGGGAGAGAGAGCGAATGGTTGATTGGATGAAGTGGTGGTATAAAAGAGAAAAAGAGAGAGAGAAAAAAAGAAAAGAATGAGTTATACAGAAAGGAGTCCGTTGAGAGCAATATGTGAGAGACAGAGAGAGAGAGTGAAGGTGTGTAAAAAAGCAGCTCTGACTTTCTGTGTACTTGTGAAATCATATGTTGGAGTGAGAGAAAAGGCAGGGGAAAGTGTGTGCATGTCAGTGCATGTTTGTGTGTGTGTGTGCGCGTGTGTGTGTGTGTTGGTATGACTGTGAGCTGGACTGGCCAATCAGAGAAGCTCTCCTGAGCTGCGGCAGGCTGCTCTGCTCCGCTCTGCTGTGAGGCGGATTGGGAGCACACAGGCTCACAGGGTGGCAGCAGAAATGAGGATGGGAGCTGGGATCCTTTCTTTTCTCTCCCATCCCTTGCTACCATTCAGGGACAGATGCACAGGGTAAGAGAAGCCAGAAGGCACTCCTTTACTCTCTCTTCCTCTCGTTCTCTCTATCTCTCTCTCTTTCTCTCTCTCAGTCTTCCTCAGTCTCTTTAGTTGAGTGATTTGCACATGTTTTCATAGCAGTTCCAGCTGTTTTCGGCTTGTTTCCCGGTTTGGCAAGGGTAAGCTGGTGGAAAACCCCTACCAGGGCAAAGTGTGACTTAGTGCATTTGTGTGCATGCTTGTGGAAAGGAAGATGCAATGCATGGATGGAATTAGAGGAAAGAGCAAGCTCTTCCCCATCGACCCCTCAGACAGATTTTATTGCTACAGTACTTTATCCGCACCTCTGTAACAGTTAAGTGCTAATTCCCCACTGGCCCGCCTCATTTAGTGAGTCCAGGTCAAAAAATATCCTGAGGGCATGAGAGTGAAAATATTAAGAAACTTGGAGATTGCTCATGTTTTCAATACCTCACTACCTTTTCTGAAAGCTGTCATTTTGTAACAGTGTAAATGCTCTATTCTCTTCTAAAAATATTGTGGTATTTCATGTGATTGGAAACATGCAGCACATCTGTTAAAGAAATAATGCAAACTCATTTACAGTTACTTTATTAACGCCAGTGTGAGGTGTGCTTGATACTGTATGTGTCATAGATCGACGCATGTCTTGCTTTCGGATTGTCTTTCGGTCGAGTGATTTACCTCCCCTGATGAAGGCAGGGTGGGGTGGAGGGTTACAGTTTTCCAGGTCGGTGAAGCCTTTGCTAATTCTTGCATATGGTGGGCATGTCAAGGTGCCAAACACGTGCCAATCATTCCCTGGAGGGACTCTTTTGGTAATGTTAATCCTTTAATGAGCAATCAGCTGCTCCCATCCTATCTGGCTTTTAAGCTCACACAGTGGGGAGCACAAGATGGGTGATGTTCTGTGGTTACAAAACAACCTCACTATTTTTTTTTTTAGATATTCACTAAAGGGTTCATGTTGTCATGACATCAAGACAGAGTTTGCAGTCATTGTATGAATGTCTGCTGAGATACGAGAGCACCAAAAGGAGCAGTCAGTCGCAAAAGGCTTTGCCATTTACCAAACGAGAGGCTGAGGCATCCAGTGATTCCATTCAGAGGAATGACACACACACGTCTGGGCCAATTGCTCCTGATTCACACTGCTATGAATTCCATGCAATGACAAAAAAAGATTTCAGTTGAAGGTGTTGTGAAATCACAGGCAAAGGGTCTCAAATAGATCAAGCTCCTAGGGTGCTTTTTAGAGTCAGTCTGCGTGCACATTTTCTGTTCCAATTACTTCTAATTAGCTACAGTGGACATTACTTAGAATAGAAATTTGATTTGAAGACCTTGAGAGAATCCAGTATGATTTAATCAACTCCTTTGCTATCCTGTCCAAATAGCAGTGATGACACTTTAAGCTATTCAAATGAATGGGAACCAACTTCATATTTCCTTACATTGGATAAGTGAAATTAAACTGTTCAATAGAAAGGTGCTCAATAATTCATAAACATAGGGAACATAAATGGATCATTTATTATGTATGCAAAACATTATACACTGCTGAAAATGACTAGTATACCATCACTTTTTCTTATCTGTCAAGCCTGATCATCCTGATGACATACACAGCAACATTGCTCAAGATCAAGGCCATCACTTTGCTTGAAATGTAGTAGGGAGTAAGGGAATTTCACATACCTGTTTTCACTGGGCTATATAGCACAAGTTTCATATGATTTAACCAGTATGACATGAGTGAGAGTCGGGGTGGCAAAGGACATCCCCATGGCTGTGATTTGTCCGAAGGCACGAGGCCAGAACGTTTATTCTGTTTATAGATAGTTTATAGATAGTTTATTATGGATGGTTTATTTCGATTTAGTTTCTTCATTCTTCGGCCCCAAAAATAGTTCCAACAAGCGGTTAGTATTATCAGTACTTATTTTAAATTGCTACATTTTACATTGCTACATTTTTCTTAATTTCTTGATATCTTGAATGCACTGTTCCTACCCATACTGCTAACTACTAACTCACATTTCACTAGATGCTCATAGCGTACAGGCAGAAACTCATACAGCTGACAGTCAATTTATAAAAACTTTAATCGTTTTAAGGCACTGGGCACGTATTAAACATTCAAATTTATGGCATGTTGATATTTAATGCATTTAAGCTGAATGCCCCCCCCCCCCCCCCCCTTAAGCTAAGATTCATGAAATATGTATGAGCAGTGAATCATTGGTGATTACCTCTCGAGAAGAGTGACCAGTCATGGATTTTATACTGGTGAGTGCAACACCCATTAGCCATGATGCTAAATCATCTGGGCAAGTTAGCATCACTACCACTGTAACGTCGTTAGAGTGGCAGAGTGATGTTTAATGCTGAGGCACTCTGCCTGCCTTATCACTGCCGTCACTTGTAACATCTGCCAAGGCTTAGTGAGTTCAACGGCTAAATACAGAAACTGATCCAGCATATGAAAACCACACATATGATGCATTACAGACTGGCCCATGGGGACCTCTATACGAGCTTAAGTCACCGTGACTCTCCAGACAACTGTGAATACTCCCAAAAGCCTTGCAGAACAGAACAGATCGAGTTTCTCCCTCTCCCTTACATTTCATTAGATTACATTTAACTGATTGATCTGAGTGTCGGCTAAAAGAATGGCTGTGGTGGTTGAGTATCATCACAGGCCCCGACAAACCCTTCACTCCCGCTGCAATCTTTCTTGCGTAACTGCCTCGTAGAGCAGTAGCTCAGGGGAGGGTTGCCTGGTATTTTTTTAAGCAAGTCATCAGCTTGCTACACACTGAGTTACATCAGGAACAGTCAGGCAAAGTCATAAAGTAAATCAATTTCTAGTCATCACACTCCATTCACCAACAGGCAGCTGGGAAGTATATATCTCTGCAGAATGTTCTGGTTTCGCTGCTAGCTGATTTAACAAACTTGCACCAGTCAAATGCCGCTGCCCTTCTCAGCATTCATGCTGCCTGAACTTGGCCTACTAGCCATTGAGCTATGGGGTGAAAAGACTTCACCCTTAGGTCCACCTCTTGTTATCATGTCTTCACATGATGACCACAGGTCGAGGGGCATCGTGACGTAATGAACAGCTGATATGCTTTAAGAGCCCCGGCTGTCCCCTTAGGCTGCAGAAACAGATGCCTGCGAGCAGAGAGCAGTTGGTTGATGTTTAAGCCTGCTAAAGGAACATTCACAATTTATAAAAGACTCAACAGTAAATCATTACCAGAGTGAGGCATTGCTTTGGCCTCTGCCACACAGTGAAGTATAAAGGGGTGTGTTTGCAAACACACTGCCCCAGCAAGGTCAAAATGAAATACATGGTTACAAAGAGGCTGAACTATGGCCAAGTGAATAATTGAGATTGACTTACATTATTGAACAATGCAACAACACTGTGCACATAAAACCCTAAAATACTGCAAGTGAAACCCACATCCTCAGGTTTGATTTGGTGTTTTTATAACAATGTACAACGTCTTCAGTTGTTATGAGCTGTATGGGAACAGTACAACATCCTCTGCCAAGTTATTCAATTTAGCTTTACATAAAACATTTATCAAACAGCCGTTTTTTCATTGCTGTGTTATTTTTCAGCCAAGCTTGTCTGCCACTGACAGGTGTACAGATTTATATGGGGAAGCCTGAGTATACAGAAGAAAATTCACAATGGTTGTATCAGATCAAATACCCCTACTGAAACACAAAATGTGTTTGCAGGAAAACTGATACATCACAACTTCCCCAGAGATTAACATTTTATTCACATGTCAAGCTTATATCTATTTTAGAGTGGCAGAGATCCGCTATGCTTCCCTCCTTTTAAACTCAGCAGAGGGATGGTCCCATTTGACTGGATTATATGATCTGTAACTGCACAGTATTAACCAGGGAAAGCTGAACACCATTAATTAAAAAGCCCTATATTGCTGCAGTTTACTGTCACATCAAGATCATGTTGACATTAATTTCAAGACAAAACCATTTTGAAAATGTCATTTTAAGGTGAGCTTAGTTCTACAAATATGATTGTAAAGTCTCTGTCAGTTCATTAAATACAGTTTCAGTTTGAGTCCACAGCACATGATTGTGTGTACATTGAGTCAAATGGGCTTAAACTGCATGTAGAGCCAGGTAGCAACGGAAACCTGTGCTATTGTGCCCACAGCTCCCTTTCAACCGAGTGTATGTCTGTAGAGGTAGAGGCAGACAAAGAGACATTGTTGAGCACATGGATGAAGGCTTTCATGGCCCAGATTGATCAAATCTGTTATGTCTGGTTTTCTAACCCATTCCAAAATGTTTGGCAATATAAGATCAAAGCTGTTGTGTCCTTTTAAAATGCTGCTGCATAGCTTTGTTATTTGAGATTCAACTTTTGAGTTTTATAAGCAACATGAAGCATGTTGTAATGCAAGTGTCAGGTTTTTAGATAGTAAACATTTGCTTTCTTTTCACAGATACAACATGGATATATCTTCCTGTCTCTGATGAACCAGCTGCTCTGTCGTCTTTACCAAGTATGCCTGTCGTCTTTCCTCAGCATATGTGATGCAAAAGGAGCTCCCTGATCAGTGGATATAATAACACAATGGGCAACAGCAGACGCCTTTGGATGGGTCTGATCTAAGTGTTCAGTGAACAGCTGCCTGCCAGCGTCCCTTTGAGTACAACGTGTGCCCAAGGTGCACAGAGCGAGGAGTTGCCACCCCTCGGTTCCGACCATGCGATTATCCAGCACGGTCTCCGGCTGCCTCTGTCTGCTGCTGCTGCCTCTGCTGCTGCTGTGCCTCTGCGTGGCTCGGACCACCGCTGGCACACCCTCACCGGCCAGCCCTGTCAGAACCGCATACAACCAGAGCCAGAACCGGAACCAAACCAAGTCAACGGAACCGGACCTGCATCACAGACCTAAGAGAGGGTGGATATGGAATCAGTTCTATGTTCTGGAGGAACATATTGGCCCCGAGCCTCAGCACGTGGGAAAGGTAAATGAGTGTTTTTTTTATATGCATTTAATTGGACCAATTTAAAAAATATGTTCTTACATGTGTGAGCACCTAATGCTCATGCTGTGCATTGTGCATGTTAAAGTTAATAATGGACTTTGCATTGAGATGATAAAATGCCATTCTATTAATAGTCCTATACTAATTGAATGAATTACCCCCATTACAAAGGCTACATGCCTTTTACTGGTAACCAGATAAGCTGAACATTTGCAAGCTTTCTTACAAATTGTTTCTGCTAATTAGCAGAATTATCGCCTGCTTTTGCCAACGAGTACAATTCTAATTCTGTAACTCAGCGTCACACCACTTTGAGATGGTTTATGCGTGTCTATTAACATTATTCTGTATGTCAACCAAGAGGGTTTTGTTTGTTTATTTTGATTGTTTGAATGTTTTGTTTGTTTGTTGGTTTGTTTCTTTCTTTTTCTGTGTTTCCAGATTTTTAGTTTGTCTTCATATTTTAGAAGAAATTAATTTGACTTCATACTGTAAGTGATTGACCCACGATCTCACGCTCTGTGTGCTGGTAATAAGAGTGTGATTAAGCAGTGTCTCGCATGAGTTAGGAGAGATTAATGTGATGCAATTAATGGCTTCCTGTGTACATTTCCACTTGTGCTTTCCAGAATCTTGTGTAGGCTACCCTTAAAAAAAAGGTCCTCTGGTATTTGAAATGCAAAATATCTCATTAAAACCAGCTTCATTATGGGTCCTTCCTCATCAAAAGTGGTTAAGGACCCTTGAGGAGAAAACAGAACATAACATTTTACTTTTTAACAACTGTGGTCCTCACCAAAGGCTACAGTCTACCTACCCCTGTCTGAGTGCTCATAGTGGTCAACTGCAGCAGTGTCACAAATATACTGTGACATGGAGTATTGACACATCGTGATCCCAGCAAGGTGAAGGGGAAGCAGGCGATGGCTAAGGTCAAAACTGACAATCACTAACGACCTGTGTGTCTATTCCCAAGACACCTGAGCTGAACATGTGAGCTGCGCTGGCTAGATTTGGTTTGACTGCTGTGATGCTAACAGACAGATATTGAAGGCTATTAGAGTCTCATAGAGGAGCCATCTGCCCGACCACATCATATCCAGATGTCTGGATGATTTCACCCAGAGCATACATGTGCAGGCTGTGAGGCTGTGGAGAACACATGGGACAACGTTCTCATCCTCAGCCATTGCGAGATATTAAAAGGTTAACTTTGAAGTGTGACTTTAATCAGCTGTTTTCATGGATGGTTGCATTTGCATTTTTTTTTCTTTAGCTTCTGTTCATGGGAGATATGATACAAATCAGTGAAATGTAATAAAGCCTGTGAATAAAGTCCTGCCAAGTGTTATATCACTCTGCACATGAATAACACAAAGCTTCTGTTCTGAGGAAATTGCAGGCGACACGTGTCCTCGGCCTCTATCTAGTCATATAGGATCTGCCAGGATTCTGCCGGAAAAACAATTAGCCGTCAGCAACTCCCTGCTCACCCTCCCAGACACAGGTGTAGGGTCAAGGCAAAATGCTGTGTAACAATTATGAAATCTGTCCTTGTGGAAAAAAACATGTAACATATTTTTTTTCCAAAGTTAAATGGAGCACTTAAGTCATTAAAGGTGAAATGGGGGGAAATACATGCCATCAAGAACCCCATGATAATTCAGAACACTTCATAGAACACTTCATATTCACCCCAGTGAACTCTAATCAGTCCTTCACTCCCACATGGGGGCTATGTAATAGAATGCTTTTGTGTGACTTACCTAAAGCACAGCACTCTCATTCTTGAGAAAGTGGAAAATGCCAGTTAAGTCTGGTTACTAAGGGCTTAGGTACAATACCTTTTTGTCACTCCTGTCTACTTCTATTTATTATACAAGATTAAAAAAGACTCTTGCTACAAAGCTGTGGAAACTAAGAGAACATCTGCCTGATCTGTGTCTCTGTTTGAGCTGAAAAGATATGTGTACATGTGTACAAGGGGATGGATTTTACAGTTGATCGATACAGATATTTAACCAGCTTCAAAACCAGCTTTGAGCCAGAGAGCTATGCTATTATATCGAATAGTCAATATTCCTTCATGTAACTGAGACTTTAGGACTCTCAGGGTGTTTGTCTTGACATATTACCGAGACATAATAGGTCTGATGAAGGTTGCCAACTTTAAACTTGGGGTACTCCCGATCATTTGTAAATGTAACTATATTGGCCTACTGCTCAGCATGAGAGTTGGGGAGGGCAGCAGATTGGGGAGGGCAGCAGGAGAGCTGATTACACCTGTCCTGTCCACCTGTGTTGATGGGATGATTAAGTATCCATCCCGCTGTCTATGACAGGGATTGCATTGGGGCAAGCATGGGTAGGCTGCAGCCTACTGCTCATGCTGTGTGGAGGGCCCTTGGAACACTATAAAATTGACCTTTCCATCGCCGCACCTTGTGTAATTTGTGGCTAGCCAAGGAGGCTGGACCTCAATTTAATGAGTGCTCTGCTTCTTATTACGTGGCCTCTCTATCAACCTCTGCACAGGTCCTCCTGCACTTTGCTCTCCCAGATCTTGTTCAGAGCAGCATCCCAATTTAATACTCACATCCCTCGTTCTTGTAGAAACCTCTTGCTATACCACCGGCAAGGCCTCCTAAGGAATGTACTGTAGTGTTTATACTTTTTTCAGATCTATTCTATTTGATTTAACTGGCTTTGATAAGGTAACCCAGATAGCCACCTTATCCCTAAACTGTTTAATTTCCCATTTACCGATGTCAACCTCCAACTACTCTGTGCACAGTTGTGGTCAGCAAAAAACACATGGAGCTACTTCTTCACTCTTACCCAGCTGAAACCATCCCCAGCTGTTCTGTCCTATTACAATAGCAATAACATTATTGTTACTGTTATATTGCCTTGTCAGCAGTAACATAAAGCGACACCTTTCATTTAAACAAATATGCAACATACATGTTTCGACTCATTTACCTCACTAATTCAAGCATGTGTGCCTTACTTTTTCTCACAGTTGAAACAGTGTCCAAGGACAATTGTAACATGCCAGTTAGAAGGGCTAAAGTTAAATTTACATCAACAGCCATGCATTATCCAAATCAAAGTGGTGATTCAGGGTCACATTTTTAAGTTGTAGTATTCAGAGTCTTTGTTTCAAAAAGCCAGTGAGATTGTGGCTTACAAACCAAAGGTTGAGATTTAACACATTGAATGCAGCAAATAATTGTTATAGTCATAATAACTAGTCACAACATCCTTTTACTTGTGTTCCTGTCAAGACAGCTTGCACTTAGCCTGAAAACTTGCCCCACAAACCAACGTCTGTCTATTACTTTTGATACAGACACAAGCTATCATTTTTAACATAGCTTGGAGATGCCATCACACAGAATTTCATGCATTATGAAAGACACAATCTGAGAAATTAAGCCATTTTTAACAATACCCTTGATTAAGCTGTACTTGGTCTCTCCTACATTGAGGTGGGTCAGTTACTTTTACTTTTGTGATAATGGACAGTTCACAATAAGCGTGGCAAATATGAAACATTTCTACCATTCTAATTTTCCAAATTCTCATGAATCCAGTGCTATGACTACATGGCATCTGTTTGTGTTCTCTCCTGTGGTGAACAAAAGGCAACACTTTAATGTTAACATAACTACCCAGATTACAGGGTGAACGATTACATTGGATTTTCATGGTGGCGAAAATTAGATTTCAACAAATTTGATTAGGACTTCCTCTATACAATATTCAAAACAAATAATTGACAGTTCAGGTTTTTTAAGAGCCAATACATTTGAACATGTTTCGTCTTCCCTTGAAATCATTTTCTAAAGTCGCTTTAATACTAATTTGTTTCATCAAGAATTAGCAATACGCTAGTAGAAAGAAGGGGAGAGCAGCTAGCCTAATGACTGTCAGTAGTAGATGATTGTAATCTTCAGCAAATTTAATTTCTGAGACATCTGTGAACATGGCTAATAAACACAGTAGCCTGGAGGAATTGCTTTTATTAGAAGCAGTTTATCAATTCATCTGCTGATATTGTATGTGTAGGCTTAATCTGTGGGCAATGTTGTTTTCAAGGAATAATGTTTAGTCCCTTTGAGCAGTTAGAATGAGCAGCTGACGCAAAGGAGCATTGGTTTACCGTGGTTTCAACCTTTTTCAAATTGCTGAATATCAGAAGTTTGGTAACAAGGTGCTTGGAATGCCTAAATCCTCCACCCCCAGACTTCTGATCATTTCTGTGCATGTTTTCATACATATGCAGCATGCATCATTGCACTTGTGTGTGACATGATTTTGGAAATGTTAATAATAATAGCAGTAGCATATGTTGGACAAGATCTTTATTATTAGTTTCAAGGTATGATGAGACCTGGTGAATTGATTTGGTATAGCAGTGTTATTGTTTTCTTTCGAAGAAGACAATAACAAGTGTTGTGTTGTTGGGCTGCAAGCCTTTTATACTGGAAAGCACTCAGGCTGGAAACACTGAGAGACAGTGACAGAAATGGGAAGCAGACATTAGCTTTGACATAACAATGCTACTGGCGGTGCACAGATAGCCCCTGTGTTAGTTGGCACACAAGTGTTGCAGCATGACACATGAATAAAATGACATGCTAACACAAATCACAAAAGGGAGACACAAGCGACATTCTAAATTGGAACATTTGCACATGAACAGAACACTGGCTCTCTCTTGATTGCACAGCATGCTGGGAGTCTCTTACAGACTTTTACCTAGAGTGTGTGAAGTGAATATCCTCCCATAGTAGTAAGAATACCACAGCCAGGTGCAGAGCATCTACATAGAAAAACATGGAGGAGACCTAAGTCTGCTGCATGTACTTCTTTGAAGATGAGTGTCCTTTACAACCACAGGGAAAGGGCTTGGAAGGTGATAGCTGTATTGCCTAATTGCTCTCTGCTTTGGGATGTTTTGGGGGCAGCCAAGAACTAGATGCACACTAAAGGAGGTGGACGGGGGATCACTTCAATAACAACAGATGAAACGTGCCAAGCAAATGTATCTGAAACACCCAGGGATGCGCACTGCCAACAGCTGCCAGTTGCTCTTCACAGCATTGTGGGCCAAAATAAAAAAGGGATGGTTATCAATTTTAATGCCGGAATTCATGAGGACAAATATTTTTGACACAGCTTCAGGTTGCTCTGCGTCAGTGTATTCCTGATGATTCCTTTTTGTTTTTGAACTCTGCCACACAACAACTAAAGCTAATAAAAAAAGCCTATTCCAGATGTGGTGGTTGACCATACAGCAGTATACAGATAGTTTAGCACTGTTTGTTAGCAGTATTACCCCGATGAAATATTGTGCTATCATAGATACGCAGCAAAGAGGCAATGGAAATCTGTTTCAGGGTAGAACGGAATGGTCTCAACGAGAATAGTGCAGAAAGAATATGCATGTAATTAATTTCAATCACATGTCACAGATACTAACTTCCTTGACATGGTTTCATGAACGGTTCAAACCTCACATTGGAGACAGCATTAGCGGCATACTTCCAGTGTGGATAACTTCTTTTGGGTTGAGTACAAAGGCATTAACCTCAAAATGTCAAGATAGCTTTATCCCCGCTGCGAGTGTTGTAAGAGATATAGCTATCATACAATTCCCTTTCTGATTGGTTTGAGGGCTTTGCGCTTATTTCCAGACAATTTCTTTTGGTTGTTTCAGAACCACATACATCCATGACACACTTTGATCATGAATTTTAATGAAACCTCCAGAGTTTATCTGAATATTTTTAGATATACTGTATGTAGTCATATACAGAAATCGTATGTAAATGATGTTGAAGGATTTATGAAGTTGTCAAACATTCTATTTGTCAAAACTTTTGAGTTTAGCATAGTAACATGTAGTATATTTTGAGCTATATATTGAGGGTAATTAGAATATATATATATTGTGGGTAATTAGAATAAATTATGTTGTGTTAGGATATTGTGGCCAAAACATTTCAGTAATACTTTATGTTTACTGTACGTTTGGGAGGACGTTTTGAGACACTCAGTCACAACCATTCTTACTGGACCAAAAAGGAATGCAAGGTTACCGTCGCAAGGTTAAAACACTTCTCATGTATGATTTCTCTCAATGGTAACAACAAAACTGTCTGTAAAATGTTATGCATGTTGTTAGTTTATCTGACAGGATCTTTTTAAGACCATGGTTTTGAGGTATACATTTTCTTCTATTTGTCTCCCTCTTCCTGTTTTTTTTTCTAAACTCCCTCCTTCTCTCAGCTACACTCTAATTCAGACAAAGGCGACGGGTCAGTACGCTACCTGCTCTCCGGGGAAGGTGCTGGCACCATATTCATCATCAACGAGGTCACCGGTGACATCCACGCCGCCAAGAGCCTGGACAGGGAAAAGAAAAGCCACTATGTCCTCCATGCAGAGGCTATCAACCGGCACACTAACACAGCCTTAGAGCCTGAGTCGGAATTCATCATCAAGGTCCAGGATGTTAACGATAATGCACCCAAGTTTCCCGATGGCCCCTTTACAGCTTCTGTGCCAGAGATGGCAG
The DNA here is from genome assembly GCF_963457725.1 of Sprattus sprattus. Lineage (NCBI taxonomy): Eukaryota > Metazoa > Chordata > Actinopteri > Clupeiformes > Clupeidae > Sprattus > Sprattus sprattus. The sequence goes on along the minus strand of NC_137923.1, from coordinate 2,163,462 downwards.
ACATTGGTGAGGCTTTTGGGGATTCTGAGATCACTGAGGAGTCTGGTGGCTGATGCCTTGTATTTTTATACTGAACAGGGAGAGCTCACATGTGCTTCACTAGGTTCTAGTGAGATCCTATTGTGGTGGTCCAGTGGTTCCTTTAGGGGTATTATCATGGCGTTGTCTCGTAGTGTAACAGAGATAGTGATAATTGAAAGTGTTGAAATATGTGTCATGACTTAAAAGGACAAAGTACTGTGGGTGTTTCCTTATCCTCAGGCAACATGATGCAACAACAACTCTAAACAACGTCCATTCACTGAGCTCTATTGAAAACGGCGTTTCATGCTGTTTCTTACAAGCTGTTTGATGTGGTAGAGGAGTATGTCACTCCAGAAGTTAAGACTAGAATGTGCAAACCATGGTTCTTATTCTGAAGTCAGTCAGTGAACGGGTTTCTAAGATGTTCCAGATAGACAGGACCTTTTGTTGCAAATAAATGGCAAACTACACAGCAGAGAGTACCTTCAAGGAAATGTACACATTGTTACACATTCCTTGCGATAGCAAACACTGAAATGCTCACAAAGTGTAAAAGGAATCATGGTCATATATTGTTCATGATTGCATTTTTGTGTTGACTTATGACACGTTGTGCAGTGTTGAAAAGCTTGAAATTGTTCATGAGACATTATTGACATTCAGTTCTATTCAAGTTGCAAAGCAAGCCTGTACACACTTTTAAAACCGAGGATAAAGATAAAGAGGAGAAGGTGATAGATTGGTTGGTGCAAAAATGATGGTGTCTTATGTATTGATGATAGAAACGTTGGGTCTTTGTTGCTGTATGTTGCCTAGACATTTCCAATCAATCGACATATTTTTTTTCCTTCCAGAAAAATCAGCGAGAAAATGATTTTAACACAGATTATATGTAATGTAGGACTGACTGGGATAAGTGGGCTTCAGTATTCAAGAAGTTAGCACTATCCATGCTTTTCAATCAGACTGGTGTTGGGGAATGGATAGGGTTTGAGAAGCTGGATTATCATTGGATGCCCTCTTCTGGAATATAAGAAAGTACCATGTCTAGTGCATGAGTAAGGTTTCCTGGCAAGTGGACGATACATGACAGGGACACCTAGGTAGACACCCAAGTCAGAGAAAAGAATAACCTAATCCAAATAATCCTAAATTAAGCCTAGAGATTTCTGAGAGTTTATCTGGTCTGTGATTTTTTTAAATATATAAACCATGTCACTGCACCTCCTATATGCCAAAGCCCTTGATGTTAATTACAAGCCATCTCCCATAGACTCTTCTGAATGTCAAATTTGATAGGGGGTTACAGGTGGTGTAAAGTTCTTGATGGATGCTTACAAGAATACGTGTAATTACATACAGTATGTTGTTTGTGCAGACTGCTGTTCCCAGACTAATAACTTTGTTCTTAAATCCATTCTTCTAGGAACTTCGGTGTTTCAGATCACTGCCACTGATGCAGATGACCCCACCTATGGAAATAGTGCCAGGATAGTGTACAGCATTTTACAAGGAAATCCTTACTTCTCTGTCGACCCCAAAACAGGTAAAGTCTCAATTGATTCATCCTCCTTCACAGGGAATAAAATATGATATATGTAAATATAATTAAAATCTCCATTGAGGTAGATACCACCCCACTTTGCGTATGTGAGGACGCTGCCTTGCACATATGTAGAAGCAACTGCATTATCATTGCTGTAGAATAATGAAGTTCCTTTGTATGAAAGCTCTCAGACATGTTGTTCTATTCTTTGACACAGTCAGAGTAAAAAGCCTGACAGAAGGCTTTTGAAAGAGCAAGAAAGCAACCACCACTGACTGAATTTGTCTTTTGTCTTTTGTATTGAGGCTTTCAAAAGAGCTTGGTCAGTACTAACACTATTCATTTAGAGCACCAACTGCTGTGTGTGTGTGTGAGTGTGTGTGTGTGTGTGTGTGTGTGTGTGTGTGTGTGTGTGTGTGTGTGTGTGTGTGTGTGTGTGTGTGTGTGTGTGTGTGTGTGTGGTGTGTGTGTGTGTGTGTGTGTACAAAACAGTAAATTGATAAACAGAGAAGGACAGAAAGAGATAGAATAATGGAATGAGACAGACAAGAGAATGAGAAACGTACGACATATGAGAGAGTGAGAAGAAACTGGACAACTGCTGGGGCCATAGAACCGAGCAAATGGAAGGGCATTTTCCATGCTTGTTAAGAAGAATTGGATGAAGCATTGATGGTTGTACAAATTCTACAATCCTACTCTAGCAGTAGCAAAGGCCATCAGGTCATCTCAACAGACATTACTTTGGTAATGATTGGGTACAGCATTGCAAAATGGACACATACTATTCTCCTCGGTCGGTTCTATTACAAGAAGGGAGTAATGCCCTTGTGGTGGACAGCCAGTCGGAAATGATCGTGTTTAATAAAATTGCACATGAGAGGCAGACATAAAGACATTGATAGCCCTATGAGAGGTGGCCTGACATGCAGTAGTCCCCAGTCTGTGGATGTCAAAATTGCCATTCCAGACATCCCCATACTGTAACACCACCCCTTTAAAGCTCATCATTATCTGTGCTCAAATACATATTAGTTTATTGGAAGTCACCCAGCTTTACAGGCCACATGAGAATGCATTGAAGGTAAAAAAAAAAAAATGTTTCAAAATGTTGTCACCATGTGTGTATGTGTGTGTGTGTGTGTGTGTGTGTGTGTGTGTGTGTGTGTGTGTGTGTGTGTGTGTGTGTGTGTGTGAACTTGTTTTAGTTTAACATTATTGATTATCATTAACACTTTAACTCAATTCATGCATTTTTAGTATATAATCTATTTAAAGGTATTTAAAGGAACTTTTTATGAAAGGAGCAGGCAAGCAATTTAATTCTTTGATGTGATCGAAATTTTCATTAACATTTGAATTGATTTTCAACATGTTCATCGATATTCATCACAATTAGTAATCATGAACTAGTGATAGACAGCTCTAGGCAAATTAATACATTAATACATTTTTTTTTTGCTGTGTCATCACTAATTCATCTCAAAGATATTTTTGAACAGACTAGGTTTTTATGAATACTCCGCTGTATAGCTGCCTACGAAATGATTCAGGAATAACTTATAAACCGTATAGCTCCCGCTCTGCATCAGTGTCCGCTCCGGTTTGGTTTATTTACTCCTTGCCTCTGGACGATGGCCGTTAGCTGAATGCAGAGAGACTGTTTAACATTAACATGTTTCTTAAAAAACAAAGCTTTCTAGTGAAATGCCCGGTTCTGGCAGGTGGGATCTGGTCTGGATGTGCAGTATGCAATCTGCATGACATTCTCTGAGGCTGAACGGCGGGCTGTGCTTATTTGTTCTGGCGGATTGAGGTGTCCGCCTGCATATTTTCTCTCCTCTGTTCCTACAAGAACGTACCGCAGCTCACAGTGGAATTCAGAATTGTTTTAACAATTGTTGAGCGCGATTTTTCTACTTCAAAAGACTAACGGCTTACACAAATATATGCCACACTATGTTCCCACAGAATACATAAATAAATCAGAATGGAATCCCTGAAGACTGTTCACATTAACTTCAAAGGAGTACAATCAATTCCATACTTAACCTTGGTTAACCTTAGCATTTGGTTTCAAATCCTACATGTGTGTGCACAAGATGTTTTGTCTGGCTGTGTAATTGGGTTACATTTGCCATGGCTCTTCGATAACTATCTGTTTTTAAATTAATACACATTGACTTGACCTCCCAATCAGCCAGCCTCTCCAAGATGGCCCTCGGCCGTCACTCAGCCCCGGTTTTCCTAGTACTGAATACGCTGTGGACATAAAAGGCTTTTAAAGGCGTTAACATTGAAGGCAGTTCACTGCGCTGCTCTTCCCATCAGTGGTTGCTTCCAGTGGAAATGTCAGATGCTGCACACCTCACCCCATAGCCTCAGTGGGGGGTTGTGTTCCCCAGGGCTTTGGGCCTGTACAGGTGCACCGTGCAAACTCAATCTGTTTCCCCCCTGCCTGCTGTGGCCACTACATGGTCTGCTGAACCTGGGGCCACGCTTTGGACAGATGGCACACACACTCTTCTGAAACCTGTGAAGCGTGCGGGAGCTGCCTAGCCGAATGGCATGCAAGGATGGGATAAAGGCCAGGCGGGACGGGAGAGTTAGGACAGGGCCATGGAAAGACCCCACCACCACCACCACCCCCACCACCACCACCCCCACCACCACCACCACCACCACCACCACCACCACCAATCATTTAGTTTCCAGTGAGAACTTCTTTATGCCAGATGATCCTTATATGCCTTCCAGCAGGAAAGTTCAAAGGTCATCTCTTCAATAGAGATTAACTTGTTCCACAAAAGGAAATAAGAAATGCACAGAAACACATATGCAAACATGCGTAGGAATATACATCACCTCTAACTCACACACATGCACACACACACACACACACACACACACATGCACAAACACACGTATACAGTATATCCGAATAAAAGATCCAGGTTGTTCTCACGCAGCATTCCCTAATGTTAAACTGAACATGTTTTTCGCTGCAGGTATCATTAGGACTGCCTTGGCGAACATGGACAGGGAGACCAGGGAGTTTTATACTGTTCTCATCCAAGCCAAAGACATGGCTGGTCAGGTGGGCGGTCTGTCTGGATCAACCACCATCAATGTCACACTGACCGATGTCAACGACAACCCCCCCAGGTTCCCACAGAGTAGGTGCTCGTTCTGTTCCTCTCTCTCTCCAGCATCCACATATTTCATGGACTATTCATTATGATACGCCATAAGTAATTATAATGTAATCTGAAAATAACAAATGTTGTGATCTTTCCACAATGCCATTTGAGCACACTGTGAACGCAGAATTGCTCATGATTTAAGTGTTGTAGGGATTCGTTCATTCTCACTGAGCACTTAATCAAATGGATTGACAGGTCCATGTCTGTGGTACGCAGAGACTGTTGATGAAATTAATGTGTGCTTGTTATGTTTCACTCGGCTACAGAGAACTACCAGCTCTACGTCCCTGAATCAGCCGAGGTCGGGAAGGCAGTGGGCAAAATCAAAGCGAACGATGACGATCTTGGTGTCAATGCTGAAATGACTTACCGTATCACCAATTCAGAGGGAGCTGCCATTTTTTCTGTCTCCATTGACACTGACAAGAAAGAAGGTGTTATCGTGCTAAAAAAGGTTCCTACCTTACTTACAAAAAATACATAAATATGGTTTATCTGATGATACAATTCTAATATGATCTTTTTTTAAAACATTATTTTAATCTATCTGTTCGTTGTAGCATCTAGACTATGAGAAGAAGAAAGCCTACACTCTTCACATTGAGGGGGTCAACACTCACCTGGACTCCCGTTTTTTTCACCTGGGTCCTTTCAAAGACACCACTTCTCTAAAGATCATCATAGGAGATGTGGACGAGGCGCCAGTCTTCTCCATGGATTATTACATCCTGGATGTGTACGAAAACACTCCTGCAGGGACAGAAGTGGGCATGGTCACCGCACTGGACCCCGACAGCACCAAGGGCACTGTAAGGTAATGCTTCATGGAGAGCTTCTCCGCTACTCTACCTTCTTTGTTTGGTGGAATCTCACTCTGGCAGGTAGACAGATTGCCTTTGTTTCTGGAACATTAGTACTACATCATTTTTTATTTAGACAGAAGCTTTTCATCCATTCCACCACCTATCTGGTGAATGCTGATGTTAAGAAACAAATCTCTATTCTAATGTGTGACAAGGTCTCTATGGCGAAGAATTTCAATTTCTCAGTGCAGTCTGACAGTTATTGTTTTGTAGACATGTATTGGTTTTTAAAGATACAACAGCTTTTGTTGTCCGTAATTGTCATATCTAGAGACACTCCAGTGCCCATTGTACCTCACACAGTGAGATGTATGGCATTGTGATCTGCACAATGAAAATATGCCGCATTTTGGACTCTTTTTTTCTTCTTTTGTAAATAGGTATTCCATTAACCAAACCAGTCGTGGAGATACAAGTTTTGCCATTGACGCTCACACTGGACTAATAACAACCAATCAAATGCTCGACAGGGAAGAAGCCGCCTGGCACAACATCACTGTGATGGCATCAGAGATCGGTAACCAAGACTGCGTCGCTCAGTTTCTCTCACTTTCGCTTTTTGTTAAAAACTTTCCTCTGCTTTCAATAGCCTTAGTTTGAGACACACAGATGACATTTTTCTTTGACTTGTGACTCTTTATCGAGCGATGCATTAGCGGGGGGCTAATGCTAAGACCGTAAGCGACAGGGTGTGGTGCTGCACATGTACCAGGTCAATCAATTGCTCTTTCACTTTTTATCCCTTCCATCCACTGATGCCTATCTAAGCAATTACCCTTTCCTTTAACGGCTTCTGCACAATGGTGTTCAGATAATGGGTTGAATCTGCCTGTCAATAATGGCGACTGACACTGAGCCGATAAGGTTAACTCACATTTATTAGTCAGAGCACAGACGTCTGGAGACCGACGTGTGTTAATGAACTCATCATAGATGCCGTATACAGGTGAAGAAATGTAGTAATTTAATACCTGATTTAATATCTGGTCTTATCTTAAACTTTAAGCTTACTGCATCAAAGTGTAGGTTGCACATCATTATCTGCCTATTTGTTAAAAGGTGAAACATAATCGTGTATAGCCATGTTCTGTCACATGTACTGTTGTGACAACTTAGTGGCCTGTTATTGCCTCTTAGGCATAAAGCATTGAAGTGTATTCTGAACAGCATCCTGTTAAACACAGCTCAACACAACAGGTACATGTGTTTGTATTTTTTCAATGGATTCAGTTGGATGGGCGTCAAACATAGAATGATGTTACTGTCTGGATCCAACACAATGTCACATGCCAATCTAGAACAAAGGATGGAGCTTTCAATGTTATCAGGGCTGAGGGCAGTTTGAGAGAACCTTGATGTAGATTTAAATATGTTAATTGGATATTTGGCTGGTTGGATTCGCAATTTGCTGGTTACATCACAGAGAAAGCCTAATATTCTTATGTTCAATACACGGTATGTCTCTGTGTTTGTGTGTGTGTGTCTATGTATCTGTGTGTGTGTGTGTGTGTGTGTGTGTGTGTGTGTGTGTGTGTGTGTGTGTGTGTGTGTGTGTGTGTGTGTGTGTGTGAACCGTATGAAATTGAGAAAAGACGTTTGTGTGCTTTGTTGCTATGTTGGTATACTTGAGTGACAAGCACTGTTAGTCACATACCGAATGCTGATGTGACACAAGCCAGACACTGAATGCTGACGTGGTGTAAGAGCAACTTGGCTGACCTCAAGAAGCAGAGTATCAAACTGAGCCCACAGATAATTCGGTCACGAGACATGAAAAAGGCATGGGAAATTCAATTAGTTCTTCCCAGCGCAGGCATGCCTCTTAGGCTGATGAATAAGGAGCTACTTTAAATTGCATTACATTGGAAGTTCACTGTAGTGCATTCAAAAGAAAGACTCCCACAGACCCAGACAAAGTCATTATTACAAACCTCGAACAAGCATGAAATTAAACAATTATTTAACGACTCAAAACTGTCAGGATAATGATGTCTTCAAATGTATGTATTAATTTGCATTAATTTCAGTAATATTACATCTGAATGTCTTAAAGTTCTAAGTATTGCTACATCTATTATTCTGCAAGAATTAATTTAGTCATCATGAATAATTCCCTGTTTGTTCATTATTCTTTTTTAGACAATCCCAGCCTTGTCAGTTATGTTCCCGTCACAGTACAGGTCTTGGATGTTAATGATAATGCGCCATACATTGACACAGAAAACGACATCATTGTATGTGAAACCTCCAGGGTTGGCCAAGTAAGTCTGTGGTTTATTTCCCTCTGGTCCTTTCTTCCTTTCTGTTTCATCCTCTCCTAGCTCCTTCTTCCTCAACATCCCCAGCTCTCGTAATTATCACCATTTAGTCTTCACTTTCACCTCAGACGCCTCTAAAAAGCTCCACTGCCTTTTACCACCTAGTCTCTCTTTCGGTCTCACATACATACACACACACACACACACACACACACACACACACACGCAAAAACACACACACACACGCAAAAACACACACACACACACACACACACACACACACACACATACACACACAAAAACACACACACACATAGGCACACTAACACACACACACACACACACACACCCACACACACACACACACACGCAAAAACACACACACACATAGGCACACGAACACACACACACACACACACACACACACACAAACACACAGCCTTTATGGAATGTCTGACACCATCAGGGATGGATTTATCTGTGGTGCTGCAGACGTGGCAGCCTCTTGAACCTATAAATTATTCAGCGTGCACCAGTGTCTTGGCCGACAGATAGGTGCTGCATTGAGCGCTTCAGAGTCGGCTTGCAGGAAATGTTAATCATCACTCATTCAAATTGGGCCTGTGCACAGCACGGCAGCCCAGATTCACATCGGAATAGCATTTTCTCTTCATATTTTTCCCCTTGAATGAAGATTACTAACCAGGCAGTGGCACATAATCTGTGCACTGAAGGGAGGTGACAGACGATGCCTGTTTAGATTAAATGTCAAGAGGCCTCTCATATCAGTGCAGCAAAAATTAACTGGAGGTATAAGGGACAAATGATGAATTGGTGCATCATTTTGATCTCATGGGATGGGGCAGTGTGTGTGTGTGTGTGTGTGTGTGTGTGTGTGTGTGTGTATGTGTGTGTGTATGTGTGTGTATGTGTGTGTGTCTGTGTGTGTCTGTGTGTATTTTTGTACATAATATCGGTTGCATTTATTTAGAATGATCACAAGACAGTTCTCAGGTTCAGACTGAATATGTTCTCTATGCTTTCACTTCGCTAAGAACATCTCTGTGGCCTGGTCGACGATCTCTCTCTCTAAGGCCCTGCCAGTTCGAATGCCGACGTTCATAATGTTGGTCTCATCAGTCAGTCACCGCAGGATGCAGACCATCGTGACTCTCTCTCTCTGTTGATGGCTCCACTGTGACTCCATCACTTAAAAACCTCTGAGTGTCGCACACTTCAGTGGAGTTGCAGTGCATGTCACTGTGTGACCCCTCTTATTGAGTCAGTCTGCTAAAGAAGTCTGGCTTCCCCCCGTAGGCTCAGGCATCATTTCATGCACAAGACACTCTATTTGATCTGCAGTCACTATAAAAAAGGAGGAGGAGGAGATGTGAGGATGTGCTCTCTCCCGTTACCTCACCCGGAATATTTAAGGTACCAAAAAAAAATAACGCTGCTAATAGCTGCATGATATCAGGTATGAATATGAATGCGTGTTTCCAGCTTATTAAAACAGTAGCGTTTTTCACTTGAGCATCCTCAAGCTTACAGGTGAGCAGCCAGAATAATTGGAGCTCAGTGGCACTTGGAGGTTCTCACCGTCTACTCATCTTGTAGTGGGAGCCAATTATCTTAACAAGCTAACACAATATCATTGGCTAGAAGCCATAGCACATCTCCCACCACCCTTGATCCGATACATCTCACTGAGGCAGAACTGGACACAGCAGCAGTAGAAAGAGAGGGAGCGCAGGAGAAAGAAAGAGAGAGGGTACAGAGAGAGAGAAAGAGAGAGAGAGAGAGAGAGAGAGAGAGAGAGAGAAAGAGAGAGAGGGAAAGACAGAGATGCTGTATCCAATGTCCTTCAAAAACTGCAGGGGAAGGAAAAACCCCAGGTAGTCCAATTACACCAGTAATCCTCAGACACCATCTGAATGCATGTCACTGCCTCTTGTCTCATAACATCCTTTCACCTACCTACCTTCCTTTTTTTGTTTTCCTTTTCATGTTCTCTTTACTTGTTTCTACTTTCTGTACTTCATCCTTTATCTGTTTGCTTTTCTCCCTTCTGCTCATGAAGGTGATTCAAGCGATCAAGGCCACTGACAGAGACGCCTTTGCAAATGGACACTTTACCTTCACTCTGCCCAGTGACCCCCCTGCCAATCCCAATTTCACCCTGAAGGACAATGAAGGTACAGCCTACGACGAGTCTGAAATGCACAGATGTACACAAGGCTTTGAGTCCATTCACAAACGGTTTATATACAAATACAGATCACAAATGGTTTGTGATGGATCATTAAAAAGCAATTAGTCCTTCAAAAACTGTCACATGATGGATTCAAGACTGGTCTTCTTATTTCTTAGATTATAGTCTCCCGAGAGCAGGCTTGCTGTAGTCAAAGCCTTTCTGTAGTTTCTGTAGCCTGTTTACCAATACAAACATAGTCTGTAGTTTCTGTAGCCTGTTTACCAATACAAACATAGTCTGTAGTTTCTGTAGCCTGTTTACCAATACAAACATAGTCTGTAGTTTCTGTAGCCTGTTTACCAATACAAACATAGTCTGTAGTTTCTGTAGCCTGTTTACCAATACAAACATAGTCTGTGCTGTTTGTTGTTCCAGGGATAATCCTCACATACTGTCTCGTGCCCCCAAATTCCTTCCTCTTCTTTCTGCGTCGCAACACACGTGTATCAATGGTGTTGTTTCCCAGGCAACCGGTCCTATATTTCTCACTCGCTCAAAGGCTTCCCCAAGAAAGAATTACACAAAATAAAAATAAAAAATACTGTAATATTTTTTTTGTATGGATTTGTTTGACTGCGGAGACTTAGGTTTACTTTTGGGAATGGAGGAGGCAATCGGTGTGATCAGCAACAGAGACGTTTAGAGGCTACACGCCTTGTCTAGTTTTTTCTATCAGGGCTGTAGAACTCGTTCACTGTGTGCTTTCAAGCCAAGCGCGCTCTCCGCCCTAAGGCAACACCGCACTCAGGCAGCATCCCCATGGAAGGACTGTCTGAGCTCTGTTTACTCATTGAGCCCCCCCCCAACCCCATTCCCCCCCACCACACCCCCCGCCCCCCCGCAAGGCTTAAGAGCACTCTGTAGCAGTCTTTCCTGCCATTGATTGGTACAAGGCCAACAGATCCTCTGTCATCTTTGATCACTGAAGCATCCTGGTGCTGTAAATAAGAAAAACCATCTGCTTGTTGATACTGAGCTCTAGCAGCAAGCTTCAGGTTGGGGGGTTTGCCTGTTTTTGTACTTAACTCATTAATTACACGGTGAAGAACGCCCTCTCTTAATTCATTAAAATACTTCATTAATGAATACCAGATATTTATTTAACTCATTTATCCATGTCTAAAGAGCTACCACTCTGTTGGTGTTACTAATAGTATTCCATTGAGTCACTAAACACTACATATACACACAGAAACACAGAATACCCACATGATCCTCGTCAAGGAGTGTGTGTGTCGTGATGCCGCTGTAGAGCCCTGCACATCCACACGTCCCATCTGTTATGCAGCGGACATTAGTGACAGAAGTGGCTCTTGTGGGCTTTAGTCTCTCACATTTTCCCCCGTTTGCTTCATCTGTCGCCTTCATGAGATTCCTTTTAACTTCACACTTTAGATGCACTCGTGTTTTTTTTTTTTTTGACTGCTATAGCTACCAAGAGTGCCAAGGCTGTATTTTTTTGCACACAGGATGCCTCTTGGTAGAAATTAATTACACCGCTTGCACACATCACGTGGCTACCCCACTGCATTAAAAAATGTTCATGCCCCACAATCAGCTGTGTTTAAACAGCAGGAACGTGTTCGTTTCCATCAGTTAAGTGACAGACGAGTGTCATTTTTCACTTCTGCCTGCTGTGCCTCTATACATAACTCCAACATACGAGGACATCACCTTTGCAATTAGTGGAAGGAGGCAGGAGGGGTTCGTCCTTTGATTTGAATTGTAATGCCTGTGGTCTCCCCCGTGTCTCTGCCAATTGCCAGCCAGGCAAGCTGCACTCCTAGGGAGCAAGCTGTGGGCGATGGGCGACGTATTGAATTTCAACTCCCAGCTTGGCAATGAGCAGCATGTTGACCCTTCCCCGGCACAGATCCAGTGTAAATCAGAGAGGCCTGTGGAGGAAGGCGTGGCCCTCTCCCCTGGGGCTCCTGTTTGCACGTAGCAGTGTTGACATTCACAAGTAGGCAGTATCTTGCCTGGAGACTGGCGCTCCACCTCCTCCTCCTTCTCCTCCTCCTCCTCCTCCTCCTCCTCCTCCTCCTCCTCTGCCATGGGCATTGGGCTGTCGGGGGGCTCGGCAGCACTCCATTGGGAACATGAATCTGCATTTTCAAGAGGCGGGCCGTGATTGCACATACTGATCCTGGGCTCTGGAGATGCGGGGTTGAACGCTCGCCACACACACACAAGCCTCCCCGGATCGACAAGAGCCTGGGCGCCAGAGTGGATTTAATAAGGCGTGAAGTTTCTCTGGCACCGCACACGATCTCTCACAGCTCCACCGGCTCCCTCCATTCATCACTGAAAAGAAATAGCCCCAGACTGGTGAAGGAATCACAGGGAAAAAGGTTCCAGACTTTATTATTCAGTTGAAACTGAATAAAGTTTCATTTTCACCTGTGAAAGGTGGTGCTGCGATTTATAATGACATACAGTCTTTCCAGTACCTAGTCCTCTTTTTTTCAGAGCATTTCTAGCCCCCAAAATACATATTTGCAGACAGCCCAGTCATCCCATCTGCCTTAACTCTCGCTCCCTCAGGGTCCTCCAGACTCTGGGTTTGAGAAATCTATGTCACAGCATAAACAACATCAACAACATCATCAACAACAACAACAACAGAAACCTCAACCATAACAATCTCTTTTTCCTTCGTACTTCAGATAACAGTGCCAGCATCGTGTCGCAGAGGCGAGGCTTCAGTCAGACGGAACAGGAGCTGTACCAGCTGGCCGTGGAGGTGAGGGACGGAGGCGAGCCGGCGCTCAGCAGCATCAGCACCCTCACCCTGCGGGTGTGCCCCTGCCAGAGGGGCGGCCGGCTGAGGGCCTGCCAGGCACACGCCTTCCTCTCCTCAGCAGGGCTCAGCACCGGGGCCCTCATCGCCATCCTCCTCTGCATCGTCATTCTGCTGGGTAAGAGCAAGAGAGAGAGGGTGGGAGAGGGAGAGTTGGAGAGAGTGGGAGAGGGAGAGGGGAGGGGGAGCGAGAGTTGGAGAGGGAGGGAGAGAGGGAGGGGAGTGAGAGAGAGAGAGTTGGAGAAGGAGAGAGAGAGAGAGGGAGAGAGAGAGAGAGAGGGAGGGAGATGGAGGGACCGAGGTAGGGAGATAGATGGAGGGAGAGTGAATTTGAAGTTCATACACCAAAGTGACTTTTTGATCTATTCTTCCTTTGTAAAACATTTGTTCAGACCTTGAATGCTCTATCGGAGTGACCTCTGGGGAACATTTGTTCCGACTGCTTTGCTTTCATCATTGCTTTCATCATTGCTCTACAAACTAGTCTCCCCTCCGTCCCATTGTCTCTCACTGAGTTTCACTCACAACAGGCGACACAATAAAGACCTCTGTTCCTTCTCTGCAGCTATCGTGGTGCTGTTCGTCACCCTGCGGAGTAAGAAGAGCAAGAAGGAGCCTCTCATCATGGCGGAGGAGGACGTGCGGGAGAATGTGGTGACGTACGATGACGAGGGGGGAGGTGAGGAGGACACTGAGGCCTTCGACATCGTGGCGCTGAGGAACCCGGCCGCCGCGGAGGAGCTGCGTCTCCGGCGGGACGCCTTGTCCCAGGCCTGGGAGGCGGCGGCGGCCGCCGCTGGGGCCAGCTGTTCGTCTCTGATGCTGGACAACGAGGACATGCACAGGGTCATCAAGGAGAGGGTGGTGGTGGCCGACCGGGACATGAGGGGACCGCCGTACGACTCCCTCCAGACGTTCTCCTACGAGGGCCGCGGCTCCCCCACCGGCTCTATCAGCTCATTGGACCTCCCTGGAGCTCCGTCGGAGTTGGATCCAGGCGACCTGGAGGACTGGGGCCCTGAGGTTCACACGCTGCCCAGACTTTTGAGGGAGCCGGGGAAAGAGCACAGCCCCTGACCTGGAACTGCGTTTGATATGGAGGAAGGAAAAAAACACCTTCTTCTTGCAGTCTGACTCATTTCCTTACGAGAGGATACCGTGGCGACTCTTTTTTTAAAACTGTGCAAATTTGTTCGCTTTTGATGTACCATCAACTGTTCTTTTTCACTGGGTTCTACAAGTGGAAAGAAAACAAGATTTTTTTGGGATTAAAAAGCACAAAATGATATAAAAAAAAAAAGATTCTAAGACTGAGAGAGGAGGCTATTTTCCCTGGTGTATATTTTGTATTGCTTAATAAAGTTCATGTCTCTAGTAAGCGTTCTGTGATGCATATTACACAACTTAACCATGTACTAACAATTTTATCCTCCGACTCATTAAAAACCCTTAGATCAAACGTCATCTTGCTAAGTCAGACACAATGAGTGTTGCGTAATGGCTTTGCCTCATTGATACGGTGGAGAGAGGAGGACACGCAGTCTAAAAAATTAAAGTTCTGATCTAACACATCAATTACTAAGACCCACCATTTCTCTCTGCGTATCTGTAGTTTTCTACTTTGCATTTTTTGCCCTTTTCCCATTTATTTTACCGTGAAGTAGTGCTAAACTCTATGTATATCGCCTTTGCCAAAACCAAGAAAAATAACTTCTTCTAATTCTCCAGCGCATAGAGAGAGTTCTAATTTGATAACATAGGCATTCTATGGAATGTAATTGGATTCAAATGCTTGAGTGGGCAGCCTTTATTACTTTCCCAGGACTCATAAATTAACTGTGAAAAGTCTGTGTTGCAATCCAGGCATGATCAACTCCCATGAAGCCAGAGACACATAAATAAAAGAACCCTAAGATTGCTTTTATACCCCTATAGGAATCATTAGGATGAAGAAGATGGGGCGGGTTGGATAGGCTGTTGCAAAAGAGGTTTTCAGCATTTACTGCATTTAATGAGTAGACCTCATACATTTTTTACATTCAATCGCAAGTTCTTTGTAATGATCAAAGTACAACATTTCTGACCGTATTTTATAAATACTGTATATGGGGGAAGTGTGGGCCTTAGATTTCAACATTTTAATGTTTTCATTCGTTAGCAAGTAAGGGTGATTTTATAGGTTCAGTCTATGAAGTGCACTTCTGCTCTCACTCATAGTAATATGTCCAGTTCTCACCTGGACATGATTGACCTATATTCATGAATGATATGTGTCGTCTCTCTTCTTCTCGAAAACACAGCAGAAAAATTGAGGAGGCAATCTCCAAGGATCTTATCTTCATTTGTATTCAAAAGGCTGACATTTAATTAGCAAATGTAATTATTGCAATAATATTTGCACCTTTGCACTCAATCTTCACCTCAGCCAATTCAATTAAAATCTGATCAAGCTCTTTTGTTCTGACTAATTACAATGTGACATTGCAGATAAGGATGCACTACTTGTGCTTTACCTGAAGGGGTTTGTCTTCACTCTCCAAACAGTGAGCTGTTTCTTAAGTCATGGAATTCACCTCATCAGGCTTGTAGTAGGAACAGGCTTTGTGTTGTATCTAACTTACAACATGCAACATGACACTTAACTTCACCTAATGCATCATTAATCATATATCAACATGCAACATGCAACATGAAACTTAACCTCACCTAATACAGTACATCATTAATCATATATCAACATGCAACATGCAACATGACACATCACCTCACCTAACACATCATTAATCATATTACAACATGCAACATGCAACATGACACTTAACCTCACCTAACACATCAATTAATCATATGACAACATGTAACATGCACATAACCTCACCTAACACATCATTAATCATACGACAACATGCAACATGACCTCACCTTACGCATTATTAATCATATTACAACATGCAACATGTCATATTACCTCACCTAACACATCATTAATCATATGACAACATGCAACATGACCTCACCTAACACATCAATATTCATATTCAACAGGGGCGGAGTTTCTTATAGGCGACAAAGGCGTTATATTTTATTATAATTTTTTTGCTGGGCAGAGATTCTTTTGCACCCCCTTCTATATCTCCAACAAATATTTTGACATTTAAAAAAAAAACTTTACTGTAGAACTGTCTGGCCCTGTTTCTAAGTGACATATCCATTAATCTTGCACATGTACACACCAGCAAGTATTAAAGTGCAAAAATCACTGTGCATGGTGTTGCTCAGGGCCTATCCGGTAAGTATTTTGTGTGATAGTTCCCATGTCATTGTGTATGAGGCTCAAAATGACCCTCCACATGCTGTTATGGTTGCATTTTCTGAATGCCCGACAAAGCGCCATTTTCACACTCCAGATCCCCCATAATTCAGAACAGTCGGTTGTACAATCAGCAGATTTAATTATACACAATTACAAATCTCATTTAAATTATTCATCTCAAATCCCACTCAGGAAATCAAAGCAAAATGAGAGGTCATTCAACCAGTGATTACTAACAATCATTAGTAACATTTCCTGCACATTATGCTTTTATAACATTCAGGATTGGCCATCATGGTACTTTGATAGTAAGCAATGTCATCATAGTTTAAGTTATACTTTTTAATTAATGTTATTGGATCACATACAACATGTACTGTATATGTTGTATAGGCTATGCACTATTATGTATTTAAATTCAGCAACAACCCTCATTTCAAATCGTTTCTGAAAACTTTATTTAAAAAAATTATGATGATGCGAACAAATGACAAGATTCAAAGATGCAGGAAAGTCTGTAAGTAAATCAGTTTATTCCTCTGCAAAGACTAATGTTGCCCTGTTTTGTACAAGATCCCCCAGTTATATGACCTGTCTTGGAACGCCCTGACTTCATTTTTGCAAACGACATTGTGTCACTGCTTCGGTGAATATAATGTCAGACAGAGAATCTGTAAATAAAAAAAGATAACATAAAATTGAATCAATTATTATTAAATACCTTGCTACGGACAATCAGCATCCCTTTCGAACAAGTAACATATTTCTTTTAACTTTATAATACGCTCGGATATGGGGATGGTCACTAAGGCTGCTTTAACACTGGAGCAGGCATCATTGTATTTCACTACTCTTATATGATCTTTTCATCAGTACAATGAAGCTTCGCTCTGTGGATCCATGAGCCACGGCACTCTTTGCCCACCGCTTAGTCAAAGTTACGCCCCTCAGTTCAGTCTCCCTGTGCCCCACTGCCCACCCATTCACCCTCACATTCTGTGATAATGCTCAGAGAAAAAATAAACTAATTTTACTGTTAATGATGATGACGGTGGTTATGATGATCTATCCTGTTGATCGGCCTCATCACTGAAATGAGCCATTCCAGCACAATCTGGTGTGTAAAACCATGCGCATCAAACATTAAGGCCAATTATCCTACTGAAAACACATCAACGGCCAATTTCACTGAAAATATGGTTAAGGCTGTGTTGTTACGAGGCGGTGGTGTTGAAGGTCCTACGGTATATGCTTGCATGTACAGCATTCATCTCCATCAGACTGAAAGGACACTGTGAGGCAGGGCATCCGCCCAGCAAGGCCTCAACTCAAACCGTGTATCTCGGTTGGAAATAACGGTGAATAGAGCCATGGTGCAATGGACTTATCGCTTGCAAAGTTACTGATGCTAACTCGGACAAGCTAACCCGAGCTGACTAGAGTTTACAATGGCAGCTATCAGTGTCAAAATGATATCCCAAGAGGCTAAGTAAGCTTACAGTAGGTGTTTTCTAACATATGAGAGGTAAGAATGACATTGCAAGAAACCTCTACTCAGCCATTAGAGGTTCATCCTACAGTCATTAACAACACTGCTCAAGTCCAAATTCCTGGCTCTGCAGTTCCCTATTGGGATAGTCATTTCATTTTGATTTAACAAAGCGTTATTTCATCACCACTTACTCTCTGTTGACGCTGCAATATGCGTTTGTTTCCCCTAGACCCTGCACTATCCTACAACACACTTCTTACCAAAACTCAAGATTGCCTGTGAATGAGATGACAGACTTAAGTTCTTCACAAACACATCCGTATGATTATTATTCAGTACCTATAAATGTGTTATAAAACATTGATGTTCCCCTAAAATACTAAAATGTTACCAAGTCTTGCTTTGTCAGTGTTGGTCTTTAGGCTGTCTAGATCTCTACTTACCTCCATACCATCATCATCATCATCATCTTGAGGGAACTTACAAAAATGTCTGTTTTCATTGGCATAAATGTAGACTACCTGACCTGTACCAAATCTATGCAATAATACCAGTAAATTATTAATGTGCATCCTACTTGAAGGACCAGGATGAGCTAGTAAAACTCCCATATTGACCTGTTATTCACATGGACAAGTATTTGTGCTGCACTGTAAATAAATTTGACAAAGCACACTGTAAACCAGATTAACTAACAGGTTTAGGAGTGCCACAGGCTCTGAAAATGTACAGTTCCCAAAGGAGATTAGTAAGGAACACTCTGTGTACATACAGTATGTACCTCTTTACTTTTTCAAATTGCAAGGAAGATAAACCTTTTTATCAGTATGAAGTATATGCCTCCAAGGAATATGTGCCTCCTAGGGAATCCTCACACCGTAGGCTACAAGCATAGTGTACTAGGTGTAAATCAAATAAATAGCCTGCCACTTTACAACTGTCCCCACAGAATAGGTTATAATGAATAGGTACTAGAGTCTAATGTAAGATTCTGGACTGGTTCTCTTCGGCACTGTAATATAAATATAGCGATTTTGACTTCAATAACCTTAACGCCTGCTTGTGTGTAGCCCTCATTCTTCCACACTGATTTAAGCACCAATTGTAATGACTTTTTGTGCAGTAGCTGTGGGTACAATGATTGTGGACATTATGTTTTCACATTTTTTACATCACATTTTTTAGATTGGACTCTAAACCAGCATGGGTGTGTTTTTTCTGTAACTGTGCACGGGTGAAATCAAATGCAGTTTTTGTATATTTGCTCTTTAAAACATGATCCTTTTCTAAATAAGACATGGATTGACAGCTCTCAGCCCAATTTTGGAATTTACTTTTTAAATAACTTATTTTTCTACATGCTTTGGTAACAGCAACATCTCTGTGGACTTTTGAAGTGTAGTGTTTTAGTGAAATACACAACCTGAAAGTATCTGAAATGACTGACTGTACTGTAATCACTCTCTGAAGTTTGAAGCACTGTCAAATTACAACTATGTACATTATAATCAATGTTCAATCAAGTTAATCCGATAATTAGTTCAATGGCCTACTTCAGTTAAGAAATCCTAGCAAGAGCTGACACATTGTCTTCTTCAGCAGTAAGGCAGTAACTCATGACTTCAACAAATGTTAGTGGTTCAGTTAGTAGATCAAAGTTCATAAAAGCCAGCAGCACGCTCTCCATTTCTTGCCATCCTGTGTCCCCAGCCTTCAGCCTGGACGTCTTGAAGAACTGTGCTGTCAGCCTGTTTTTCATGTACCTTTGTGGAGTGCACCAAAACAAACTGTCTTTCAAAAACTGGCATCCTAACACAACTATAATGACTAAAGTGCTCTGGTAAAGTATTCTCGCGAGGGATGTATCGTTAACATGTCCGAGCAAACGACAAGATCAGTGTCAGCTGGAGAGAAGGAAGGTGAAGCCTTGCCATGCCGGCACTGAGAATGAGGAACACCACGTGTGGGAGATGAATGAGGTCGTGACTTTGCATACTGACTGCTCAAGCAGTAATTTAATTTTGATTGCGATTTCTTCTGACAGTATTGAGGATAGGATTCTAATCTAGCTATATTACAGGGCAAGGAAAGTGAATATCATCAATTTAAGGACTGCCTAAATTGAATAGAACTCCTAGGACTTGCCAACATAGCAAACTGCATTGCATGTATTTCTCACAGTCCAAACAAATAAGCAAAATGTACTTCACTGACAAAAATGCTGACACTCTGCAGAGCTGCCTTTGTATTTTTAGGGAGAAAGAGATGGCAGGGTGGTTCAAACTCAGACACACATACACACACACACACGCACAAATGAATACGCACAGAATGAACACACTGAGCCCCCACACCTGCAGAATCGACAGGCACTGCAGCACTAAATAAACACCTACAGTACCTTCATAGAGAGCACTTGCATCGGAAGCAAATCACAAAACTATACCCTTGTATGATTCCACACAATGTCACAATATTCGAACCCGACAGCATAAAGAGTCTGGGGACTCCAGCCATGCGAAGCCTTATAACAAAGACCTCACTGGCTGCTGAGTCATTTTCCATGCTGTCTTTGGTGACTATTTTTATGAGACAGGAGTGGGCACTCAAAGAATCTCCACATCCCTGCTTGACATGGCGGCCGGCATTAAAAATAATGAACTACATAATTGCCCATTTCATTACTGGCCCGCCGACGACATGTGGCCTTTCTGTGTGCTAATTGAGGGTACTTCCTGAGACCTGCAAGCCCTGACAAAGACACACGCCGGTCCGCTGCAAATGCTGTTTACCTTAGGAACATCCATCTCTCCAGAGAAACCACTTTAAACAAATGGAAGACGTAATGATCCTTTGCAGAAGCCCTACATGCCTCATACAAAAAAGCCTTTGTGGGATTTTGTGAAGATTCTACTTTGATTATGACTAATATGACAAAAAAAATTACTAATACAAAGAAATGTTGGATGATTGTCTTAACCTACGTGACAATGTCCGGTGTCAGGAGGTGAACGATTCATTCATTTCATGAAACAATCAACTGCTCAAATGACGTTCTCCAGCTGTGTGTGTGTGTGTGTGTGTGTGTGTGTGTGTGTGTGTGTGTGTGTGTGTGTGTTCAAAGAAGCGTTTGTGTTTTCACACAGTCCTGGCTCTGTAAATGGGAAACAACAGTAATGGCTTGGAGAGCGCAATTAGCAATTCCCCCCAGAGGACACAGAAGCACAGGAGCACAGAAGGGAGGCGTGTCATTTGATTGGTTGTAAAGCTCAAATATCAACAACCTTTTGCCAGAATCATTGATCATCTACCTTCAAATCATAAGCCAACGATCATCCAGCTTGCAATTAGTTTAAGTCCAGTGACATGTGTATGCACATTATTAAGTGGCTATGTATGTTTTTTAAACGCTAAAATGAAGCTTCAGGCAATCTGAGCCAAACCAGCACAGGGTAACTAGGGCAGGCATGCCATAACAGACATGGCACATATTTGACTTAGTGAAACGTTTTCTCATATGAGCTAATTAAGCTCTGCATTTCTTTGTTATTCATCTGCCACCTTCAATCTGGAAGCCTCATTCATCACCACCCACACCCATCCCCACATGCAGTGCCTGTGGGCTTCAGAGAACCATACCGACCATGTCAAGATGTAGAAAGAACACCTTATTGGAATCAAGACATCCTATTGGCATACAGCCAAAAGTCAACACTGTGTGTAGGATTTGTTGACGCAACTGTATGCCTACATGGATTTATCCCCACAACATGCTGGTCTTTGTGACATTTCTCAAGGCAATTTCATATGTAGCTAAGTGAGTTGTAACTGGCAAACTACACTTTGTGGACGCTAACATGAGGATTCAATTTGTATACAATTTCTTTGACTGCTTTGCAAGCACCATGACAATTTGACAACAACCTGTACAGATCATATACCCTATATACATATATACCCAATGTATTCTCAAAACACCAATAAGGAGTCATACAAGGGTGAGATATCCTCATGTATGTAACCTTTATATGGTAGGTATGGTCTTTTTAATGAAAATAACATATTTTCTCATTGCTGAAAGCTGATGGCCGTTGATGAACATAGAAAACACAGTCCTTAGAAGGATATGGCATGTAAGATCTTCTTTCTCACTTAGTACTTGTTATTTCTCAAATAACCCTCTTTATATGATTGCCAACTAATGTGCCCTCATCCAGCACCATCTGCGGTGCCTCAAAATTGCGACCTTTCCGCTTGAACTTCATCTTGGGGAAGAGGGAGATGTTGGAGGAAGCCAGGCTCAGACTGTCATTCTTTAGACTTTTTAACACCCCAGTGCACGGCTTTTGGTTTTATATTTGTTGATAATTTTGATCTGTTCTGGGAGTGCAGCCTCTTTTACAGGAAAGATGGCTTACATCTAAGCCATGTTGGTCCTCTGATGTTATCATCTTGTAATGGGTAGCCCTTGTAAACTTAACGTGTGCATTAATCATGAGTGTTGTGGATGTAAACGGTTTTGTAACGGCATAATAAAAGAGTGCTGTGAGTGTGTGTACAAACGTAACCAAAGAGCTGTAGTGTTACCGTGTTTCACAGGTGTTTTGGTGGTGGACGTGTAGAAGGACTGCCCCATTGCCTTGTTTTCTCTCTCTCTCTTGGTCTGCTGTCCACTGATTGCTGTCCTCTCCCTCCGTTTTAGCTCGACCAATCCGTGAACTTCAGAAGTGATTGAACGCAGTATTTAATGCAGATGGGAACTTATCCAGGGCGGGGGGGCTTTTGTAGGGAGCACCGGAATCCACGAGCGGCCTGGTTGCATTGGAATCACTATGTCTTTTGATGTTGGTATAAAGGAGCGTTGTCCTCCGTTGCTATTGAGCCATCCAAGCCTCTCTGCACAGGCATGTTTCTGGCTGGTGAGTTTCTCCGTCAGGCACGCAAGGTTCCTGTGCTTCCTCGCCTGTTACAGGTTTTTGACCTCCCAAGGAATTGCAATATTTTGTGTATGCAACTGGGCATCGGGACCGGCCTAGCTATTGTTAATTTGACGTCATTGACGCTACCGGTTTCCGTGAGTAGCCTATGTGGTTGCCAGGTTTGTGACCGATCCTCGTTATTCACATAGACGGTATCAATGGTTGCCAGACATTGTGTTTTAGCTGCTATTTAAAACAACTGCTGTTATTTATACTATGTATTGTCTTTACCTATTTATTGGGGGCTAGTGGACTTCCCAATGTCCCTAATTGGTATTTTTGTATCTGCTGTTACTACTGTGATATTAAAATAGCAATTTATTATACTCTTGCCTATTGTGTGTGTGTGTGTTTTCACCAGCCACAAGCTTGAACGAACCTGTACTAATTCAATTCATTTTTGCCTTTCCGGCCCCTTACAATTTTAAATTGGAAATTATATTCTGACTAATTTTGCGTGGATGACTCTAACAGGCACCATTTATAATTCTTTTTTGTTCAACCCTTCTACTGGTTGCACAACTTCATTTGCACTCTCCAGTGATTCTATTTATTTGTTTTAATTAATGGGATCAGATCATCAATATCATCAGCTACCGACTTTTATAATGTCTACTATACTCTACATAATTTTGATGCAGTACCACTTTCCAGCCTCACTGACCTGGTGTCTCATATGAAACTCACAATTTGCCCCACAGATTTAATTCCATCCTATCTTTTAAATTATGTCTGTCATTTTGTGGGTAGCCTTATCTGGATCCAGACTGGTCTTTACACAATTACAAAGTTATTTGACTGAAGTTATTATGATCCTAGAAATGTACCAACCAAGTTTCTGCGCAATGCTCAGCTCCGCACCCTCTTGGAAGTCTCAAATGATCTGCTGCTCACAGCTTGACTCAGAGGGCTGTTCAGTTACTGTTCTCTTAGATCTTACAGCCACGTTTGATACAATGGGCTGCAATGGACTGGCTGGAGCATTGTGCTGATGGTAAGGGAATAGCATTTCAGTGTTTCCCCTCATTTATTTAATAGGCCCGTTGTGGTCAATACTGATGGCTCTTAAAATGGAGTCCCACAAGGTTTGATTCTAGGTCCCCTGCTGTTCTCAAATGTATTTACAAAATGTTCAGAAAACTGCTTTGCAGATGACAGTCTGATTTATATCCCTACCTATTAGTTCTGGTCATGATGACTGTAGATACCAAATACTGGATGGGAAACAAAACAGAGGTGATTATCTTTGGTTCCCCAACCGCTATGCGACGGCACATCAAAAAGCCTTTCTTCTGCCCAGACCTACGACTGCTAACACACACACATTGCACTCGCATACAAATGGAATAGGATATATTAGATGGTATTATTGTAGTTATATGTTTAGCACACAGAGAATACCGTCTTTGGGTTTTCAGGGTTCATCTGGTGATCTGTGTTCTAACTGATTTTTGTGTATATCCTTTTTTATAAATTGCACTGGCCACCACTCTATACAGGTTGCTCTGTTCTGTCTAGAGACAGTCTTTGGCAGGTTTGTGCGTATGCTTGAACCTTGACACTGCGGTTTGTTGTCCTCTGTTGATTTAGAGGCATAGCAGGTTTTGTCTAGAGACTGTGAATTTCGATTTTTCTTTATGTTGTTTATACCGTGTTGGTCTGGATTTCTGAATCTACACTTTTGTGTTTGACCTATGGTTTGTTGATCTGTTTGGAAAAGTAAACAAACCCATCTGACTTTTGAACCCTCTCTCCTGACCCTGAGCTTTTGGCCGTATCCACATAAAGATGGTAACCCGAGGCTCGATCCATCACACACACATACACACACACCATAGCAGATAACATCTGCAGAATGATCAAAAGACTTGAGGGTGGTCCATGCTTTTATATCTTCCAGACTGGACTACTGCAATGCACTCTATTCAGGTTCAAGCCAGGCATTACTCTCCAAGCCACAAGTAGTCCAAAATGCGCCATCTAGACTTTTAACTAAGGCTGAATCCCATTTCTCCCGCTACCCCTTCGTCTTTCCCCTTCCCCTCCGTTTTGCGCGTTCATGTGGAGGGGTAGTGCTATCCCAATTCACGTTAAGACAGAGGGGTAGGGGAAGGGGAAGCGCTTTCTACCGCTCCAAACGGAGATTTTCCGAGGGCACACTTCAAACGGAGGGGTAGACTGATTTCCCTCAATGCATTGCGAACCCGTGAGCATTAAAGAAGAAACATCGCGAGAGTCAATTTAAAAATGTCGGAAACAGCAGGGAAAGCATCAAACAAATGAAAGTATTTTCTTTGTAATTCATGATTTAAAAACTTGTTTGATGAAATGTTGCATTGTGTAAATAAGAGCTGCAGGCACCATGTTTGTTTATGTCTGGTGAGTGACAGCTGTCGCTCTCCGGTAACGTAACAGCTGACGCAGCGTACTGATGACGTACGTAAGTGTTGAAGTGCCATCCCAATTCGAAGGGCTAGCGTTTCAACCCCTTCCACTACCGCTCCGTTTGAAAAAGCGAAGGCGAAGGGGTAGGGGTAAGGGTAGCGGTAGAGATGAGAAATGGGATTGGGCCTAAGACCAGAAAGCACATTACCGCTGTTTTAGCTGCAATACACTGGCTCGCTGTGATGAAAATAAAATTCTAAGATTTGAATGTTTTAAGGCTGTGAAGGATCTTGCTCCAGCCTTTGCTTCAAGTCTTGTGACCCACTATGTTCTTGACAGGGGCTTTTATTGTTTTTTTAACAAAGGGGGATCAAGCTTTTACTGTAATTGGTCCTGAACTATGGAATAGTGTGATGTAAGATCTGCTGCCTACTTGGAAAACCAGAATAAAAATGTACTTTTACACACAGGCATTCCCTGGATTTTTACAAGGTGATGCATTCTTTTAGCTGTGTTCAGTTCAGTCTGAGGATTTTTATTTCTGCTTTTTGTCTGAGGTTACTCTGTGGTTTCTGGTCAAGTTCCCTTTTAATACTATTTTTTTTTTTAATAGTTTTGGTGGTTATATTCTGTTCTATTATCCATATTAATGGTTTTATCTATCTGCTTATTTTTCTCTTATCCTTTCACTTTTTACTCTTTCTTATTTCTTTGCTTTCTTTTACATATATATATTTTTCTTGTTTTTATTTGTTCATGTTGTTTTGGTATTTGGTCTTTTATTCTTTCACTTTTATTGTTTTTATATCTCCTTTATGTTTTATATTGCTTAATGTTTTTAATTTTTTTTAATCTCTTACTCTATTCTTTTATTCTTGTTTATTTTTAGTGTCGATTGATTCACCTCAACTGGAAAGCTCTTTGCCACAACTCCTGTTGTTTTTTAAATGTGCTTCATAACTGTGAGTTGACTTGACATTTACTGTCACCGATGTGGAGTTGTCAGCATGAGAAAGCTGTGCCTTCAGGCATAGCTGCAAGCACATCCAAGGATCTGACACTTACTCTGTGACATCAGGGAAGAAAATGCATTTTAGGGACAGCACCCCATAGCCCCTTTAATCCGATAGTTTGCATTACCTAGACTGCATTAATGAAAGTGCTGCAACATATAATGTCCACAAAATCACAAAGTGAGAAATAAAAGCTGACATGAGAGTTCTCGTGAAGCCAAATGAGAAGTGCACTCCGTGGGGATGTCATTGCAGTGCAGTGAGAACAGCAGCGGCTGCATCACCTGGCTGATGACCTGTCTCACCTCTCTTTCTCACAAAAACACTCATACACACACACCACATAGACTAGTGCTTCCATTCCTGATGGTATGGTGGAATGGGCAAGGCCATTAGACAATCATGAATGGCAATAGTTTCCATGTGCCCCTCTTTCATTGCCATAGGGCAGTGGTCCCCAAATGGCGGCCCGTGGGCCAGATCCGGCCCGGGTACGGCACATTTTTGGCCCGCGACGTCGTAAAAAAAAAAAAAAAAAAAAGATTTTTTTTTTTTTTTTTAAGATTAACGTTCTTTTTGGCCTCGCAAACTGTGTAGTAGGCTAACGTTACGGTTTGAGTGATGGTGAGCGCGATACGGCGAAATGTTTGATAAAAAGCTTCTGAATAGAAAGTTTACCTTTTAAAAGTTGTGCAAAAGAAGCGAGCTTCACTGTTGTCTGAAAATGTCAACGGGCAGCTTTTCAGCAGAGTCTGAAATGTGCACTTTATAATTTTATTTTGTACACCCCTGTTTGGCAATGTTGTTTTTCAATAAAATAAAACATTGCATAAAGCAAGCCAATCCACTTTTCCATGATAAGAGCATTCAAATAAAATTTGCGATTAATTAATTTGCGATTAATCGTGATTAAATATTTTAATCGTTTGACAGCACTAATAAAAACTGTTATTTTTTTTAACCGCTGTCATTTTTTTGGGGGGGGGGGGGGGGGGGTTGTTGGCCCTCAGCCTCACTTGCTTTACATAATTTGGCCCTTGGGGAAAAATAATTGGGGACCACTGCCATAGGGGCTGTGTGCTATCTGCCCTTCATTATGGAAATTCATGTCTTTTGCCCCATATCTTGTTCAATATATTAGTTTTTTGCCTTCAACTGCAACTCCAAAATCTTGAGAGTTCAACAGGAAGAAAGCAGATTTTTTGGCCCATCAGGGTACAGAACAACTGTTCTTTTTTTTTCACCGCTCAAAGAACATTACCTTTCAGACAAGTTGTGCTGCAAGAACATAATTAACAACTAGACACTCCAGCATTTTTTTCAAAACAACCACTTATTGTGGATGTCACATCTTGTCTTCCCTGAGATGTGTATACAATGGAAGGGATAATGGACTATGCAGTGCTTGGGTAGCAGAAAAACAGTGCAGGCCGAGGGCATGATGTGGCCATGACACAAAGTGGAGTTATACCTCATAGAGCAATTTTACCTGCTTCCTGAATTGCAGATATAATTTCCATGCTTTCATTTCTAAAAGGGACTTATTTGTAAAGCTACTTCTTTCTGCCACTTATTTAGTCTTTCCAGCCCAAATGGCCATTACTAGTTCTAAATGGATGGTTGCTATTATGGGCAAAGATTCATTGAAGGAACATGACCTCAGCTTCATGTATTCCTGGTGGTCATGCCCCCATACAAAAAGTATGTTTCGAACCATTTTGGGGGCCAGAAAATGGATAAACAAAATCAGAATAAATGTATTTTAAATCAAAGAGTGGTTGAGCATTTCTTGGTCTTTAATACTGGAATAGTCTCCCTTTTGGTGTTAGATCTGCGTCCTGCTTGGACACTTTTAAAACCAGATTGAAAACATACTTTTATACAGTGGCAGTCCCTGAGTTTGAGCTTGGTGATGCATTATTTTAGCTGCACTTCAGTTCAGTCTGAGGTTAGGCTTTTATTTGTAAATTTAGTCAGTCTGAGGTCTACAATTTATTTTCTTTTGGTAAATTTAACTTTTTAATCAGTTGTTCATTTATATATATAATGTATATGCACATTTTTCATTGGTGCAAACCACATACTCAGCTGTTCAGCTTATCCCACAAATGCATGTTCCTTACAAATGTGGCACCAGGCTTATAAACAGGCTTTCCAACGGTATAAGATTTATTGCCAAGAAGCATTGTTACAACAAAGGAATAATCGACCAAACACAAATTTCGGTACCACTTTACAATAAAACTCCATTATAAATGGTTTATAAATGGTTTGTAAATAGGTTATTAATTCAGTTGTAAACCCAAATTTCCTTACTTTTTGTGCTATGTTTAAAGCAAAGTGAAGTTAAGCAAAATCTGAAAGTAATCAAAAAAGCATGGGTAAGAGAAATCATTCAATTATATATACTGTATTTGATCATCTATCTCTCTGTCATGATTTCACTTGTATTGCTTTTCATGCTGTATATATTTCATAAATTGTCCATGTTTAATATATATATATTTTCTCTTTTTAATGTCTTATTTTATTCTTGTTTATTTCTAGTGTAAATTGATTAACCTCAACTGGAAAGCGCTTTGGTACAACTCCTGGTGTTTTTAATTGTGCTCTTAAGATAACTGTGACTTGACTTGACACTATCCCTTACTTAGCACTCCTCTTCCAAACGTTGAATTCAGGCTCAGACCTAAAATGGCTGGTCCACCAAAGCTCTACAGTAACTCAAAAGTGTATCTTCAGCTAGAATGCTACTGGTCTTTTTTCCCCTATGGCGACAAAACTAATAAGACATAAATCGTGCAGTTCTGTTTAGTGAGGGGCCTTACAGGAGATTAGTGCTTCGGTCCATTCCACCAGTTATTGGCATGTGCTCGAGGCACTGGTGGGCAATCTGTTTATCCAAGCAGCCTTTGAATGTATTACAGTAATGCGTCACGTAGGAGCCTCAGGAGGGATGACCCCTGAGTAAGGAGAGGCCCTGAGCCCAATGAACAGCTCTCTGTGCAGACTCCCCTCTTTGATATGGTGGAATCATGGGGCATTGTGCTGTTTGCCCGTGCTCAAACACAGGTGCACTGTGGATGTCAGGGGAGACTGAGTCAGACACAGGGATTAGCACCGCACACAGCGGGGAAGGCTGGGAACTGCAACAGTTAAGGGATCAAACGCACCCAGCAAACAGCAGCCAGCTATTTGGCTGCCACTGACAATGGAGGGGGTCATTTCTGTAAAGTTCCTGGGGTATGCTTGCGTGCAAGTCATTTGTGCCCAATGGAAACCGCCATGGGATATACTATGTGAATTTCTGCAGAATAAATGGGCTAACCCTTGGAGTTGAATAATAATAATAATAATAATAATTGAATTATCATATTCTACATACATATGTAATATATATCCTATCCACGAACATAAGGTTTTAATCAAATGTCAGGTATACATATTTACAAACTTAGAATAGAATAGAATAACTAATTGTGGATGGTCAAAATCGAGACATCCAGCTTTAAACTTATCAGTCTGACTAAAATGGATGAACTGACTGGAACTCAGCACAGCTCCCTTCATCAAAGAACAGCTGTTATGGGGCAAATACGCCAAAGAAGCATTCCACTGAACTCAAAGGCATTTATACCAATGGGACTTGTTATGTGTGGTTTCTGGATGTGATTGATGACACTGCAGTGATGTATGAAGCAGGCGTGCTGCTACAGTCAGTGGGAGATGTCAGTGGAAAGCAAAGGGAAGTGGATGTCTTCCTGGTGCTTCTCATGAAGAAATATAAAAATATTTATATAAAAAAAGACTGTATTATATTCACATGTACAACGCAGTCTGATATTTATGGACTGAACTCTAATATACATGGTAAATTAGGCCATTTCAATAGCAAGCTGCTTTAAAATGATGGTCTTTGTCCATTCAGTTCCTTCAGTGTGAGATCTCACTCAATACAAACACTTTTTTTTTTATTTCAGGGCTTTTTAATACATTTTATCCTTTGGGTATTTTACTCTGTCTGAATGATCTATCTCAACTCTGCTCTGTTTTTTTACAGTGATTAAGTGAATCAACTTATTCTATACAGATGAACAGATTTTGATACCTTTTCAGTGGAAATATATCAATTCAATTCAATTAAATGTCTTCTTACTCAAGTCTGTTTTATGACCCAGACTTTTTCTATGTAAATCTCAACTGTGGAGGCCTGTACTCATCTACCTGCTGAGTAGGACTATATCATGAGTGAGTATCCCTTATGTCTAAGTCCCCTAGATATTTTAGCTTGGGAGACACTAACAAATAATACTTGTATGTATGTACAGTATGTATGCATGTTTGTATGTATGTATGAATCTATGTATGCATGTGTTCATATAAGCTATCTATCAGGGGCCACCGAAGGGCCAAGGTGGGCGAGTGCTGAAAGCTGGCCCACCCAATCAAAAGGGCTGCAGCCTGTGGTTGGAACACGAGACACTAGTTCACTTTAATTAATCTAGGTTACCTCAGACATTTATAACAAAAAATGGTTCAGGCTGGAGACAGGCCTTTCTCTCTCTTCTCCTTCCCCGATCTAAATAGAGTGGCCATCAATCCATCACACCCCCTCTCGCACACAGACTAGTTCTCTCATTCTCTCTCTCTCTCTCTCTCTCTCTCTCTCTCTTTCTCTCTCTTTCACACACACGCACACACACACAAATTATTCTTGCTGTGTTCCATTGAGTGATTGGAAATAAATTGAGGTTAATTAACATCTGAATCATCCATTAAATGTAGGTTTCAAAAAAGAACATGAAAAAGGGGGGCCTCGTGGTATGGATATTATAAGCCGTACCAAAACACACAACTTTACTGTCACTAGAAAGAAGGATGGAGAAGGAACATCAAATGGACTATCACTGCCAAATTAGCGTGTGAGGAGACAGAAGAAGACTAAAATTAGGTGGTTTCTTCTTATTATAGTCTCCAGTCACCTCTCAACACTAAGAGTGGATATACTTAAAAATGCTAGATGTTAAGCTACACTTTGAGCGCTTGAAGAATATGGATTTGGGTGTGGGCAAAGCAACACAAGCTATGGAGTCTGTGTAAAACTGTATTAGTTCTTTCCCACCCCAGGGACTGGATTAAACACCAGCAAATAAATACACAGCGCCCCTCCTGCAATCTATCTTGTGCCTCCTATGTGGTGGGAAGATGCATCCAGGGAATTCCTTCCACGCAAAAGATCTTCAGAGGCAGACAAGGGCTCTGTAATAACGTCCAAGGCACAGCTAGTCTGTTGATTTCCCAGTACCACATCCCATAATAATGCACATCACCACAAAATATGGATAATAGATACCAGCATGGCAGACAACATGGGAACTGTATCCAATATGATTGCAATCACGAAGACGTGTGCTGTGGAAGAGCTGTAACCAACTTACATCCTTCAGGTTCAGAGCGAATTTACAGCCAAATTGGGCTTGACTGTCCATCTCAGCCATAAATCGATCATACCTAGGTATCAGGTTAAAAACCGTTTGAAACTGATGTCATTTTCAGATTTGTGATAGCAGCCTTAGTGTAGGAACTTATTCACCATTGTTTGTACCATTGTTTTAACATACATGGACAACTCCTGTTTTAAATACATTTCTCTATAGTATGTTTTACTGAAATACTGAATTGATTTGTCAAAGTCAGTGGTCTGAATCGTGACTATGTACTGATAATGAATAAACACACACATCCGTTTGTCAGAAAACATGGCATTTTCTACCTGGAGATCACTGGAGATCCCAGTGAAGTTGCACAGTGAGTTTTGAGGACTGCAGACTGCAAGAGACTTCATTAACTGTGTTTAGTCATGGGTGTAGTTGATCAATAGCAAGAGCCACTGTTATCCCCTCTGCAACACAATGCCCACAAAAGTCATGAACGAGTTTTCAGCTTGCACCTGTGGACCATGGCAAGCCCTTCCCATAAATTGCCACACCGTCTGAGAACCGACTATGCACTCCAGCTCAGAGCGGAGTGTTCAGTCGATTAAGGCTTTTGTGAATCAGCCAAACACATTGATTCCCCAGGGACTGGATTAAACACCAGTAAATAAATACACAGCCCCCCCCCCCCCCCCCCCCCCCCCTGACAACTGTATTGTCAGCTGTATCTGGGTCAACTTTTGTGTCTGTGGGATACTTTCAGCATAATGGCAGTGAACAGCACGTCCCAGTCCTCCACTTAAAGTGTAATTGCCTTCATCTATTACTTGTATTTATTTCCATGGTGACAGGTATAACACCATATATTTTGTGTGCAAAATATGAGTTCAATCACAACCCCGGTGACATTTCAGGTGGGGATGGTGGTATTTTTCTGGTGCCTTGAATCGCACACGGTAAAAGAAGCTGATCAACCATGAATGGTACAAAATTGTTGAGCTTGAAGCTGTCAGTGGTATCTGATAATAGTAGGCTTTGCGGAGGATATCGGTCAGTGTCAACATTCAAGCAAAAGGCGGCTATGGCGATAGGTTTGTCCATGACAGCCTGCTGTAAATCTCAGTTTCCTCCATTACCGCTGTCCTCGGATTCCCGGTGCATGTACGGGAGCTTAGAGGCGAGAGCATATTTTTGGGAGATTTGTAGAAAAACAATGGGGAAGGGACAGCTGTTCTCCCCATCTGGAGTGAGCTGGTGATGAGCAACAAACTCCAGATTTCACAACAAATACTGGAACACACAGAATTACTCACAATTACCACACAATGATACTGTACATCAGAGAACCTACTGTACATAAAGCACTGATATGCAGGCCCCTCTAACACTAATACTAATACTAACACTTACATTAACACATTAATGCATTGTATGGCTGTATCAAGAACATACAGTAGATATTCCAAAAACATTGTCTAATATTACAATTGCAATCTTACTTAATACAAATTATTTGTTATTGGATTCAGGTATAATGATTATAAAAAAATATTCCATTTTCAATCTATATTTCCACAAACTCTGTTTTGTGATATGTACATACATCTAAAACACTATACCCAGAAACCATTTCAATAACAAAAAACATTGTAGTGTTAGTGTTACTTACAATACGCCACTTAAAACGTCTTAGTCAGCTGGGTCCAGACTAGCGAAGCATTTGAAAAAAATGAAAACGTTTTTAAATGATTTGCATGCTCTGGCCTGAACCCTATTTTAGTCAAGAAATAAAATCTAATTGCCCATATGTGAACCCTCACTCTCTTGGTACTCTCAACCCACCCTTCATTAAGAATGCACAATAAAGCTTATGGTAATGTTTTATATTGTCACATACAAATCTAATACAAAACAGTGGTGTTCTGTACTATACTGTCTTGCACACACACACACACACACACACACACACACACACACACACACACACACACACACACACACACACACACACACACACACACACACACACACACACACACACACACACACACACACACACACACACACACACACACACACACACACTCACACACACACACACACACACACACACTCACTCACACACACACACACACACACACACACACACACACACACGCACACACACACACACACACGTCACCCACTGCAGTGCCCGCTCGCTCTCATTTCCCTGTCATTCACAATTGTCACAAAATGACAGGCATGTGATTGATTCCGTGGAATAGCATATTTAAAAGGTCACGTTGCTTAGGATTCAGCACACTCTGCAGAAAAAGAACACCCACGCTGCAGGAGGAGCTCTCATGAATCCTAAGCCACAACTTACACAGGAATCTTGGCCTATCAATTGTTGGGACACATTCCACATGAAGGCAAGCGTACTGTACATCCCTGCATGAGTGGGGAGGCATAGAAAATATAAATATAAAATCCGTTCATCAGTGCATTTCTGCCCAAGGTGATGGCATAACATTTCGTTCTGTATCCTTGGGCCTGTGTGTGTGTGTGTTTCCAGCTTCAGCATAATGATGTGTTGTGCTACTGTGTGAACAGAAGAAAACACAGAAGCTTTAAGTGGCAAACGAGACAGCCAAAGCTACTTCAGACCTTTATACTAATAACATTGGGACCAGGGACGTACACAGGAGTGGCCTAAGGTTGCTCGGGCAACTGTCCGTTTGCCCTCCTCAACTGAAGTTGCCCCTCCGACGGAAATATATATATTTGCAATCAGGGGACGGGGGCGTGGCAGCAATGGTTAGTAAGAGTTTAAAATTATATTGGCAAAATTTGCGATCAGATGACGGGGGCGTGGCAACGGCTGTGACAAAAAAATAATGTGTTGCCCCTTTTTTCCAGGGCAGAGCAACTGCCTTTCAAAATTCCTGTGCACGTCCCTGATTGGGACATTGATTCTGATACAAAAAACTAGGATACAATGAACACACCCCACATGGGGATGCTTATCACCCACTCATGGATTAATATCGGTGCACCTCTTGTACAGAAATCATTTCTGTTTAACTGCAAGTAGATATTAAGCACACACTTTGTTCCTCTCAATAGTGACTGAGGTCTAGAAACATCGGTACCGTAACAGTTCTGCCATGCTTCTCAGAAATGTAATCATGGTTTGGACAAAGACACATTTCTGAGCTGAACTTGCACACTATGATCTTCTGAACAATGTAAATGTATTGAAGCCTAAAACAGTCTCTTGATTACTCAAGCAAGTACTGCAGAGGGTATTTCTAACATTTCAGTCGGCAGTCCACTTTTGTACATGATTCACATCTCTGCTGGATCAATTTTATCCATGACTGCATAATACACCACAGGTGGGCCTTCAAGTGTCAGTTATTCTATTCTGTCATGCGGAGTCCACTTCTATATTTTCTGTATTAAATCTGCACATGAAAATAGAACGATTGTTTAATTCAGAAATGGATAAACACTCAATGATAGCCACCTGTAATTTTGTTTCACCAGAAAGACTTGGGAAGGCAATCCCCAAGCATGTCCTAAAAATCAAAAGCATACCATTACAAATTTGATTGAAAAACTGATTCATTGGCTTTTTTTTTGCTTTTTTATGACAATTGAAATATAAAGGTCTACAAGAACTATTAATAAAGCATTTTTACTTTTTAAAACTGTAATGTTTATAGGGGAATGCATGGAAATGAAACACAAATGTACAGATATTGCCTGCACACATCTCATTCAGTTCAGGTGAAACTCATACCCTGACTCAAGGCAGCATACAAAAGTCAAATCAATGAGGGCAGGGGGAGTGGAGCTTTCAGTGATTCCAGCACAAAGCCAATGCAGGTGAAAATCATGCTTCATCCTGCGAATAACCTTAATCTGTCTGGCTCCAGCTTTAATCTTAGCCTTGGCCTCTGCACACAAGCAATCTCTGGGTGAGTCAGATGTGAATCCTGGTCACTCTGTTCACATATTGTGGTGGACTAGACACGTGGACAGCTGAGAGCAGGCTGTAAGAGCAAGGGAGATGTATTGCTCAGGTTAACAAAGGAGAATGTGGGACAAAAGCCTCAATGCAGCAATGCCGGATTAATTGTCTTTACCAGTCAGCAGTCAAGGCAAGCGACATAGTCACAGAATTAAAACAGGAATAGACAGTTACACAAACAAACAAAAAAAATAACAATAAACTAAAAACATTTCCTCTGAGGATCTTAAGATGAACAAAAAACCTAAAAACGATAAAAGGACTTATGGAAGCTATAAGTATTTTATATATATATATATATATATATATATATATATATATATATAT
Organism: Sprattus sprattus; assembly: GCF_963457725.1. NCBI lineage: Eukaryota > Metazoa > Chordata > Actinopteri > Clupeiformes > Clupeidae > Sprattus > Sprattus sprattus. The sequence continues at coordinate 2,127,552 of NC_137923.1, read as the reverse complement.
ATATATATATATATTTATTGAATGAAGGGCACATTAGGGTTATACAGACAATTAAATTACAAAGGTAATAGAGTTATCCTTCAAGTTTTCTGAGATTTTACAACAACATAATCAACAAAAGCCAAAAATCCCCAACCTCCCATCAGCCCCCCCTCAAACCCACAACCCTAATAAAAAGAAAATAAATAATAATAAAAAAGGAAAAAAATAAATATATATATATATATATATATAAAATTAAGTAATACAAATTAAAGAAATAAAGGCCAGCATAGGGGGAAAATAAAATCTTGACAGACAATATTATGCACAAGACTTGTTTAGGAAAAGAAAAGTTGTGGACTCAAGTGCTAGAAGTTGCTTGTTGGGTCTGGTTTTTCTTTTGAAATGTAGTCAAATATAAGAGACCAGAAGGATGTTAGCTTAGAACAAGACCAAAACTGATGAGTTAGAGTACCAGTACGTTGTTTACATTTATCGCATAAAGGAGAAATGTTGGGGTAAATGGATCCTGGCTTTGGAGAAATGCAGTCTGTGGACTACCTTAAATTGAATTAGGGAATGCCTGGAGTTAATAGAGCCACTGTGGATTCTATCCGTAATTCCCTCCCAAGCGGTTGAAATTTCCATGTTAAGTTCCTGCTCCCAATAGTTTTTCAACTTGTCAGTGGGCACTACTTCATGGCTCCTTAGCATATCATATAGAATGGAAACTGTGCACCTGGAAAGCTATAAGTACTTTGACTGAGACGTCGATTTTCGTCGAAATTCAAGATGCAGCTCCCGCTATCTTAATGCAGGGAAATAAATAACTGAATGTTGTCTGACAGTTTCTGAAACAGTTGTAGCGCCTAAAGGATCAAATGTATGAACACTGTCTCAATGCAATTCTGCTCATTTGTTTGTGAATATTTTACTAGCAGAGCAAAAAGCAACATCCTTCAATTTGCAGCAGGAGGCTTGAGATATAAACATTCAATGAAAAATAAACATTCAATTTCTAGTCTTTTTTACACGTAGTAAGTTTCAATAACTCCATACCATTACATATCGACATTCAATGAGCAAAGATGAGACGTCCTTGTGTGGTGAGAACTGATAGAAAATCGTAAACAACAACAATCGCCGGTGGGGAGAGGCCATTTTTCCATTGACTGGAATCCTGCTTTATTTATTGTAGGTTACAAAAAATAAAGAAAATGGCGGCGATTGTTGTTGTTATCGATTTTCTGAATGTTTATTTTTAAGCCTCGAAAGTTGCACTGGGTTAGCCTGGCCATAACCAGCCTGTGACTCCATTTCATTCCGTCTTTCAGTCTGGCAAAACGCTATGCATTTTCGTTTCCGAGATGAGCGGGTGCTCATAACCTTAACCAATCAGCAACGTTTAGTAAGCATTCGGTAGATTAAACTCTTCCCAAAGCCAGTTGGGAGAAGAGCTACGACGTCCTTTCCAATCATAAAACTTACAAGAAAATACTCTTGTTCTCCTTTTAATTTTCTGATGTTCTCGAGAGTTGAGACAACTTTTCCGATAGCTTTTCGTGTCTTTTCCTCCAAGGCGAGTTTTGCGTCACAGCTCTGAACTGTTCGCTGATTGGTCCTACAGGATTTTGAGTCCTGGAGACAATTGTCAACGGGGTTGGGCCAGACTGAGTATGAGCTTGAAATCAATTCAGGCGGAAATACGTAGGCTGGTGTCACCAGGCTAGCACTGGGTGACTTTAAGGCATGAATTTTTTGTTTAGAGATTTTGCAGAGTCTTTTGCATAGTTAAACAACTCTTGGGAATTGAAAACCATTTACCACATATGCAATCCCCACTGTATGATTTCACAGTCATATACTTTTGTCCAGATAACTGGCATACATAGTTCAGAATATCCTGGTACTTGGGAGGCACAGGTTTTCTTTGAAGGAGTTTCGAGTAGCTTGTTTAATTATCCATTGGGTTACCTTATGATGTTGAGGTCTACATGATTGGCGCACCTTCATCAATAGTGGGTGCAAGTATGATTGGAGACTTTTCACCCCAGTGGCCACTATCTGCAATTGCAAGTCAAGCAAACCAGAGAAGGTCCTTACCCAGACCTACCAAACATCTAAGGTTCTGCTATCAATTCCAAATATAAAGGGCCTTATTTGAGTGAACCATCGCCGCCAGATACACAAAAATAATGGAGAGATAGAGTACTCTTTATGTCATGATTACTGGACACCTCGAAGGCTGTTATTATTCTGACAAAGTTACCACAGAGGTGTGATCTTTTAAACTCACGGGGCCCTCATTTCATTGACGCCCAATGAGCAAAGCAACGAGCAGAGTCCATTCTGCATGAACTGCACAGCCCCCCCCCCCCATTTACCTTTAGTTCATGCGTTGCAAACTTTGCTCATTTCCATTTGCAAGTCAATTAAATTAGGGTCCACCATGTCCATGTGTATGTGTCAACATCTACTAGTTTATTGTACTTATACAATTGTATCGTACTTCATTATCTGAAGCCTGGTGTTGTACCTGTGTTGTCCCCCTGAAACAATGACTCTCTTGGAGTCAGAAAGCCTGGGGCAACAACCACAATTACTGCACAGCTCCATAACCCCACGTTTGTTGACGCGGTTCTCGGCTAAAATGAATAGCAGTGTAAGAATGAATAGAGAATAGAGTATCGTATTTCTTTTTTAAATGAATGTGTCTGCAAAAACATATTTTCATTGTATGTAAATAATAGGTTAATATTGCACTATGGATATTACACATGACTGATTGCCTCTGAAGGAACCTCATCTTTCTCTGCCTCTGACATAATTGCTTGCTGGTATTTTGAGAGATGTGCTGTACTGTGAAGATAAAAGCATTAAATGTCACCCTGTTCTTTCAGAGGGACTGCATATTCACTGCGCCATCACAGAATCACAAATCTAAAAAGCTAATGCTTGAGGGTCATTGTTCCATCAAAGGCATTATCTCGGGGGAGATGGAATTCTTTGTTTTATTAGACAAAAGAAGCATAAAAGATGCAGGTGTGAAACTGAAATACTGACTCACATGTTTAATTTACGTCCTGTAATTCACTACACAATAGATACATATAGTCACGTACATATACCTCACAAGTGAAGGGGCTAAGGAAACAGAAATCAATGTTCATTGTTGAATTGAATTGGTAGAGGTGCTAACTGTTGCCACCCTTAGCATCCACAACACTGATTCATCCAATGAGTCAGATGTTTGCAGATTATCAGCAAGAAGCCCCTATCTGGCTTTCTTGGGAGTCAGAACGCCACTCTTGTTTTGACAAAGTTTTGTTGACGCGATAGCTTGTGGCTACCGCTGGGTTGACCCCAGCAGCTGTGTCCAGGGCTGTCTGTTTATAATCAAATACTGCACTAAATACCAAGACAGCCATGAGACACAGTGGAGATGACAGTACAAATACTACTGAGAACACATTTGCTCAAACTCAACATTTTCATTATTTTGATGCCAAAGACAAACACAGCTTTGATTCATTTCTCATGACTCATGATTTTAAAAACATCAAAATAATATTATTCGAACTGAACTATACAATCCAGTTCAATTCAATTTGTCATTGTAAAGGTTTTTGTAATAACCATTACCAGGGTTTCTCAGGAAGTGGTAAGCTTGTGGTAGGATGTATCATGCATATACCATGTTATGATTCTACAGTTTATATTGTGTACAATAATCACAGCAAAGTTGTCCTGATACATGTACTAATTCCTCAGGTTATCTAACTAAAACAATGCCTCTGTACAATTTGCCTTGTTGTTTTAAATCTTTTGTACCAATCTGATTTAATATGCAGTTGAAAAATATGATTTGCTTTTTAATCAGTGAAAATCTAAATGTCAATAATCTCTATCTTATATATAATTTTGAGTGAGTATTGAAAAAATAATGCTTCCCAGTAATCAGCAATTCTATTGATCTTGATTCAGGTGTCTTCACCAATCCTTTCACATTTGTCGTGTCGTGAAATGTGGACAACTGGCAAATTGACCTGACATAGACAAGTATTACACATCAAATGGAATTCTGGGAAACGCTGAAGGCTAAACTGTGGTAGGAGTTTCCACTAGATTTACAGCATAGAACCTAGAAGCACTGCCTTTGCAGTCTTTTCACCGTTATGCTGTTTTTCTTTTTCTTTTTCAACTCAATACGTCAACAGTTGGGCCTCGGTACAAAATAAACTTTCATGCTGTTCACCCCTGACAAGACTTTATGTTCAGATTCAGGGGATTAGCACCTCCGTTACTAAATATGCCCCAAAAGTAGCTCTAACAGATGGAGAAGAGCAGCTGTTAATGACTCACACAATCAGACACTTGTTCTGCCCAATTTTAGGAGCAGTTGATGCTTTTAAGAGAAAAAAATCTCTTGCAAGCCATCAATATGGTTGTAACAGTTTGAAAGAGGAAACTGTATACAGAGTGGCCTCTCGTTTACGTTCACAAAGTGTGCATTTTCTCAAGAAGTAACAAGAATACAAGTGAGATAGAGACGAGAACTCAGCTACATGACCAAGCTTCCGTGTCCATCTGGCAGAAGTGATAGATCGCTTTAGGGGGGTTAAATGCATTACCACTGACAATGCTGCTATACCACAGCAGCTGCAAGAAAAAAGCTGTCGGTTTGCATGTCAAGGTGAGCGAAACGGAATATATACCAGGATGAAGGAGCTGAGATGGGCGATAGCACGTTTGGTTACCGTTTTCGCAGGCGAGCAGAAAGGACTAATATAGGCTGCTGCACCTCATAAATGAAGAGGGATGAAAAGGGGCACGATACGTGTGGAACAGGAGACAGGATCGCTTCTGAATTCTGAATCCTCTGCTATGGTGCTACTGTACACTCTGGTAGACCAGCTTATACTGCATTTCAGTGTGTGAGACATCAGATAACTGATGCCTTGATGAGGAGCATACTCGAAATAATGACCAAGCCTACTCTTTTTTTTGCTTTTGATGGTGGTAAGCAATGCTTAATCTCTTTCATGACTTTCATGATGGTACACTGATGAGATGTGGACTACCCTTTCGATGTATTTCAATATAATGGCCCTTTGTTTTGATTGATTATAGGTATGTACGCAACACCATGAACTCGTGTTGCCAAAGGCTAGCTCTGTAATGGGTCACAACAAACAATGGCTGGTGCTGAAGAGAGGTTGTCATTGTCGAAGGAAGATATACACCACTGCAGATCTATTAACCAGATGTTTTTATTTTATTTTATTAATGTCAAATAATAAACCCTGAACAGAGGCCCATCCTTTTTTATTTTTTGGGCCTGTTATGTTTCAGACCTCTTCGCTTGCCCTTTCCCTTTGGAGAAGTGTCAGAGAAGATTTTATTAGGAGGTATGGGAGGGCCCTCCTCTCTGCGCTGTGGAGGAAAGGTTATGGCTCAGTATAGCTGCTCATTGCTGTTCTTCCCCTGGAAAAGAAGAGATCATTTCAGATTATAAGCATGGCAACAAAGCTGCACTTTTGGTTGTGGTATCATTTTTTCCAGGTCTATGGGAAGAGCTCGTTACAAATGTTCTCTGTTCAAAAGCATCCCCTTTGCTAAGTCCCTCTGCTCACTAGGTTCCAGACCTTAGGGGTGTGAGTGTGTGTGTGTGTGTGTGTTTGATGGAAGGGTTAGGGTTAAAGACAGAGGCTTTGGGCTGGGGCACTGCGGTATGTAGCACAGGGGATCTCCCGCTAGTCTGCACGGCAATGAATCCTAATTTCCCCACTGATCAATATAAGCGCTTACAGATTCACAGACTTGAGAGGACCGGTCTGACATTCCACGGGGGGTCGGGCCTGTCCTGCGTTTAGCATACTGATATAATCAACGCAAAGCCAGTCGCACCAAACAGGGCAGACCTTGGCGCATGAACTATTAGTTTGCACTAATATTTGACGAAGAAGAGGAGTAAATATCTTATCAGATGGGGATTGCATTGACAAGAACCATCAAGGCAAAGGCCCACTTTATTATCTCTAGGAGTTGTAACAGATGGAATAATGACATGAGAGAGAGAGATTGATTTCTCAAAAAGGACAGGTGTTGTTTATGTTCATCGCTGACATCATTCATAGTTTAAGGCTGAGCATCAGAAGGTAAAATCCACAAAACCCCATAGACAATATTGGGTTCTTAATGTTGAATAGGTTCAGAGGCAGACTGGGATTCTGGGGTCAGTTCTGAGTAGCTAACACCCCATTTGGCTCATAGACTGTAGATTTGTTCCCCATATTAGCTAACGTTCTGTATGAATGCAAGACTTGCTGCTTCACTGGTGCCGTAGCCAAAATCATTTTACACATTTCCAAATGGCATAGTGTAGGAGGGCTTCTGACAATCAAGAACAATACAATTAAATTAAATGAATCAGTAACAGGCTATTAGTATTTGCAGTGAAAAGCCCCATGTGCAGTTCATGGAATTTCAAACCTCTCAGATTTTTTGGCAGACAAAAACAGAGCTCTTCAAGTGAACAGAGAGTGCTAGCTGCAAAGGCAAAAACAGGAAAAGTTTGCTGTAGGTCACAGTGGATCCACGTGTGCTGTTGGCTCTAAGGTCTACTGACTGAGAGGAGTGTGTGTGTTTGTGTGTGTGTGTGTGTGTGTGTGTGTGTGTGTGTGTGTATGTGTGTGTGTGTGTGTGTGTGTGTGTGTGTGTGTGTGTGTGTGTGTGTGTGTGTGTGTGTGTGTGTTTGCTTCACAGTGGATCCATGTGTGCTGCTGGATATAAGGGCCACTGACTGTGCACTTTCCTGTTCAGATCAAATGTTCCTTGACATTTTTTCTCTCCAGAATGTTTTTAATGAAGTCAGATTCTCTGATTAACTTTTAGCTCGAATCCAAGTCCCAATTTTAATTACTTTGAGCATGTGCACAGACGGTGGCTCAATTAGATTTCATGTATTAATAATTAAATTCCACAAAAGATTTTGTAGATGGAGAAATGAGACCGTCATCGCACTCAGTTATCTGTCTCATTCCTAATTGCTAATTACGTGCCCCGCTAGCCCTAACGATGATAGGAAGAAGTGCAAATTCCAAGTCGATTTTAAGATGGTAAAGTCGCAGATCTGGGACTGACTGACTGTATTTAACTGTATTTGACCAGGAAGAGGAATGAATGAATGATGATGGAGGAACAAAATCCAACCAGTTTTAACCTCAACAACATTGACATACTGTACATTGATTCCTTGGTCCAAGCATCTTTTACACTTTACACTGGGGGTGTCAGTAACAATTCAACTTCAATGACCTTATACAGACATGCATCATGATGTATGATTTAATGTAGTAACACAATTTATGACCATGTTGGATTATATTATATATCATCTTATTGTGTTTTCTCATTTTAGGATTCAATAGAGTTATAGATCACATGCGATACAGGAAGTGACATTTATTATTATTGAAATGAATCTCACCTCTGCCTTGCAAATGGAATGAGATTAATAGGCCATCAACAATTGGGGGACAGCAGTAATGGTATTGATTACAGGCTCTACTTGGAAAACTATTTTGTTGTTTAGTTTTGAAATACATTTAGTTCATGTCCAGTTCAGCCAAACGGGCACATCTATAAACTGCAGGATTTTATCGTTCAAGGGTAAAATGTCTCTTTAAAAAATTGTAAATAATTGCTTCCATGTTTAAGTAGAACAGTGGTAACAGCATCACTGGCAGAGATGTATATCTCCTCCAAAAGGAGCTCCCCGTGTGTGACCCCCCTCTGGGAGAGCCCACTTTTAGAGGCTACTTCATCTTCACAAACCCAAGCACAGGGTTAGTTATACAGGGCTGGGGGTTCTATTCACCTGGATTAACATCTGATTAATTGACTGAATGTTCCCTCAGCATGTGGTGTTACATGTCAAATTTCTTAGACAGAGCGGCGTTGATAACACAACTACTGGGCCACCTGTCCTGCTTCAGTTCCTCGGACAAGCCTTACTCAAAGTCATCCTCGCGCTGCTCGAATTCCCACATAATCCTGGACTTCCCTTTGGGAGTATGCCAGTGAGCAAGTCTGAGGTCCTCCACCTGATTCAATCTCCAAGACGGATCAGTCTTAGTCGGTTCAATCTGTTTATCCAAGCCCAGGGAACACAAGGCTTATCTGCCTCTGCCAGACCACTGCACAGGGTCCAGGAACCTCAACAGCAGGCAATGGTATAAGAAAACTGTAAGGGGAATACAGACTACGTCACGTGGCTGTATTCATATTTTTCTCTACATGCTGTAGACATGCTGTAAAGACCACACATTGTTTGTAAAGACCCTCAACGTATAGCTCACTTGGGCAATTAAGCCATGACAGAATAATTAGCTTTTGATTTTTTTTCATTCATATTTTAAGTATCTCAATGTTCTCACAAATTCGCATTGGTACAGACTGCCCCCTAGTGTCTCAGAGAGAGAAACACAGTCCATGTAGCACACCTCAGCTTTACCAGTGGCCATTCAGACATGGTGCCATGACCATTTAAAGATCCAAAGCGACTGCAAGGAAATAAAGGAAGAAAGGGACTAAATGAGAGCATTGGTCTCCCTGAGGTTATTATTGTGTGGGGAGAGAGAGAGAGAGCCTGACGCTGTGCCTCTCCGCAGGCCCCTCACAGTGGGGATGGAGCTCTGCAACTGTCAATTTCATGGCTCACGGCTTCTTAATTATTAGCACGGAGACGGAGAAGCCAAACATGATCAGAAGTGTGAAGGGGAGTTAGAGAATGAATACAGTGAATGAGTGGGTAGGTAAGTGTGTGAGTGTGTGAAGGACCTGTGCAGCCTTCCAAGCCTGGATGAAAGAGTGAATTATATCTTTAAGGGTCTTTAACATAATATACACACATCATTATCTGTGTGTGCCAGTCAGAAGTTGTCTGTGATATATTCCATACAGTATGTTCTTGAAGTACAGTATGTTTTGTTTTTTAATGCTGGCATTCTTGTTATATCCATGTAATTTGCAATTTCATGCTGTTTTTTGTTTTGTTTTCAGATTGACTTTGTAGCAGGGATATTCTATTCGCGCCACATGCTGTTTCTCCAAAAAAACTCTTTTATTTATTCATTTACCAAAAATCTAATTTGTGCAACCTAGGGCACTCTGACTTTAGTGCACTTCAGTACGCTAGTCACATAATACATTTGAAATTAATCATTAGTGAATAGAACCCTTTTCCCACTAAAAGGTAATGTCTGAAGAACTGAACAACTCACTCAAATGTTCAGAGTGTAAAAATTGGTTTTCAGCAGTAGCTGTATTCCTAACCATGAAGTAGAACCACAAATGGACGACCCTAATGTTATGACAAATGGACACAGCACAGAAGGACCCATTCAGGGCCCCTTTATTGTCACTTAAAGCCACAGCTTGAAGGTTGTTTCTGCCAAGAGACCCGTTTAACATTTTTAAATCATGAGCTTAGTTTTTACGCTTGGATAATTGGAGGCTGTTAGAAGGAAATGTGTTATGTTAATTCTGTAATCAGTAAAAGAACATTCCCCTTTCATTTTTAAGGTTGTTCAGGGGTGGTCTCTCCAGGTGCATGAAACCAAATCCTGTAGCACAATCACGGCACTGAAAAGACACACCTGTGAGAACGAGGCACAAAAACAACTGAGTGGCTTAATTTCCCACCTGTGCTACAGAACCACTTCACAGGTACACTGTTTAGTGTGATTGCAGTTGACCCTATGGGGCTTGCGTACTATGCAAGTATGATGTTATTTTGTCCCCTGTGTTTTAACACTCATTATTACTAGGAAAATGCCATTGCTTGGTTATTTCTCTATTTTTATACATTTTGTGCCTGTATTTTGTTTGTATTTTTATGGTCAACGTATATTTAGAGAGAAGATAAAAAACTAATTTGGCCAGAGTACATTCAGTGTAAGCAGTGCTGCAATTGGCAATTAGGTTCGTATTTCACTGTGTAAAAATAATTTGTACCACTTGGGGGCAGTAATACCCCATAGCCTTTTTACTTTTAACCAAAACATCCCAAGATCATTATCATAATAATGTGATCAAGATTTCTGAAATCCCATCATGTTCCTTTCATGTCATAGCCAGTGAGATAGATTGATTTCCTTCTTGAAGGCTATTAGGAAATGTTGTAACCAAGAGTATAACAAACAGTATAGTGTAAAAGTAATGTCGTGCCATGTAATGTCATGTCATCTGCTAATTTAAATCGTGTTGGACAGGATGACAACACGTTTGTGGATGTGGTGCGAGTGGCTCAGAGCGACCCTTCAGTTACCCTCTGCGCTGGTAATCTCTTACAGTTAATCTGTTTGTGTTGCCACACATGATCTATGTCATCCCATAAATATTTTCTCTCAAAACAGGAGTTATTATGTGAGGTCTTTCTTTATCTATGTTTGACCTCAATTCAACTATGTGAGTTTTTACCCTGCGGATGGTCATCACACTGTGTGCGTCCTGTCAAATCGTTTGTCTGTGGTGAGTTAAGGGTGGCATTCAGGCAGCTGCAGAGTACATGTGAAATGTGGTGCAGTGTGGAGTGTTACGTGATGCACTTAGCTTTCTGAGATTATTCCACTGCTTAATGAGAATGGACAGACTGAATTTTAAAGTTTATCATACACAGTTGCCATAAGCCCTCGGGCAGTCTCCTCAGTTTTTCTTGGTTAGACATTCTTTTTTATCATTTCTTTCATAGCTGAAGTTTTTTAAAGCACATTTACTGATGATTCCAGTCAATACAGTGCCACACTCTCATGGTAGGCACAATAAGTCCCTCCCTGCCTTTTGTGGACAGTGTGCACTCTGGTCAGGCTCTCCCCTCTTGTCATCCTCATTCTTTTTAACCACAAAAATGGCTTGATATGACATAACATTAATAATCAAGAGCAGTATATTATCGAGCAAGTGGGTGTCATAGAGATTACTCGTCAAAAAGTGGAGAATGTTTTGCACCAGCGATGGCAGTGGTATGAAAATGACATGAGCAGAGGCAACATCAGGACAAAACAATTCCGACATTCAAAGCTCTCTGCGGGCTTGTCAAGACAATGTAGAAAGGCTTCAGTCTAGATCATGACCTTGACCAGGTTTCCCAAGAGCTTATTTGTTTTGACAGGTAGCACTGAGCTGAGAACATAGGATGCACACATGGATCACCCTATGATGGAATCTGAGAGTAAGAGCCAGTCTGTCTGCTGGTGTTTAGCAAAAGCCGTCAGCAGGATTGATGATTGAGATAGACACCAGACGTCCGTATAGACTGGGAGCGAGCAGTGGGCCACGTAGGTGTTGTGAGTCCTCACGTAGCCCCCATACCTGGTGTTCTGCCAGACCTTCATGAGTTGTTGTGCATTCTGTCTGAGAGCTATATCTCCACAGGATGCTAAGTGTATGATATCGCCACACCTACTTCTGGCCTTTCAAAAGTGAGACAATGGGTCTGCTAGTATCACCCACTCACTAGCATCACACTCACACATGTGCACAATGTGCAGTCAAGTGGTATAGTCTTCCTGTATAAAGACCTGGAAGGCATATTGATTTCTATAAGTACAAATATTTTTCTTGAAAAACAGCTGACAGTTTACCAAGGCAATATTGGATTTAAGTGAATTTAAGGGTAAATACTAGCCTGGCCGTTACCAGACTGTGACTCCATTTTATTCCGTCAGTCAGTCTGGGCCAACCCAATGCATTTTGGTTTCCGAGATGGGCGGGTGCTTATCTTGAGGTTTAAAATCATTGGAGTTCCCTTAACCAATCAGCAACGTTTAGTAAGCATTCGGTAGATTAAACTCTTCCCAAAGCCAGTTGGGAGAAGAGCTACGACGTCCTTTCCAATCATAAAACTTACAAGAAAATACTCTTGTTCTCCTTTTAATTTTCTGATGTTCTCGAGAGTTGAGACAACTTCTCCGATAGCTTTTCGTGTCTCTTCCTCCGTAGCCATTTTTGCTATACTGTTAAACTACAAACTCGGCTGGACTACATGCAACTCGGCAAGGCGAGTTTTGCGTCACAGCTCTGAACTGTTCGCTGATTGGTCCGGCAAAATTTTGAGTTCTGGAAACGATTGTCAATGGGGCTGGGCCAGACTGAGTATGAGCTTGAAATCAATTCAGGCGGAAATACGTAGGCTGGTGTCACCAGGCTAGGTAAATACCACCAGTCAGATAGAATTACTGGGTGTACAAACAGGTGTTCAGTGTTTTTTTTTTCAAAGCAACCATATTCTTTTAAAGTCCACCAACCAGGACATTTGTATTAGTTATGCTGTTTTCATCAACTTAAGTACTACTTCACTACATGAATGCATTGAGCCTCTCAAAAACCTGAAAATAGTTTTGCTCGATTCAAAATGAAAAGCACCAGGAACCATGCAGTGGGATTACTCTTCCATGTTTATTACAAGGAAATGGATCTGAAAACCGCATCAGCATCAAAGCCTTCAAGCCATTGTGGGCCAGCCACCCTGCTGGCACAGCTTATCAGGAAAGCACCCCTCTCCTGAGACTATGCAATTTCACTCCAGGGCCATTAAACCAGATTTTCAGAAGATGTGTCCTTTGATTTTTCTTCCGTATCTACAGAACTATCTCTGAATACTCTTATGTTCAGTTGTGTGAAGTTGTATAGCATATTATAAAAGAGCAATAGAGGAAACAACTGTGCTAGTTTGTTCTTTTAACATTCTGTACTTCCAGTCTGTTTGAAAAATGACTGCCACATGTTTGGGGTCCCCTCATACAGTTCAACTCCAGTGTGTTGTAGCTCATGCATGGATCCAAGAGCCGTGATTGGTGAGCCCTTTGGGACCCAACTGAGATAAGTACACTTTCAACATGCAGGGAAACATTCGGAAAAATTCAAGGTCAATGAAAGGTTGAGTTCATAGTTGAGTCGTAAATAATTATTTTAAATGCCCAAATGACCTTTAAAAATACTCTCAGATTGTACAAAATTGTGTGGAATTTGCAGGTACTTTAAGTAAGTGCTTTGAGGATTCTGGAGATCCTTTCACATAAGTAATTTGGATAGTAGTGAATAAATACTTTTAAAGGTTTTTTTGCTTCTTGTGAATTGAACCTGTGACCTTTACAGTCTCGACTGATCGACAGTGACCAACATGCTCTATCAAGGCCAATCTCACTGCTTTTGGGTGGGTGTCCTGACTCGCCAGGGCTGTTTATGGAACCTTTCTTTTTCACTAAAGCCTGAGATACCATCTCATCATCTCACAATATTTTTTATCATCCACTTCTTGGCTTACATAACGCCAGACCACTCTACTCCACCCATGTCTAGTGTGGCCTGATGTGATCTGTGGTCTCTCAGGGACAGAGGTAGGATACGCTGCACTTTCTCCAACAGCCCGGGGAGGAAGGAACCTGGCGCAATGGAAAAGTGCAACATAAACAAAGTTGTCTGTCTCCGTAAGAAGGTATTTTTAACATTGGCCTCTGTCTTTGGTGTGGGCCTTACAAATATAGGCCCCTAAGAAAGCCTTGTCCAGGGTACCACAGCGGAGAATGTTTTATTCAATGTTTTATATTCATGTTGGCAGAATGTAATTCTTTAGTTCAAGATGTTGATGACAGTCACCAGATTAACGTTTAAAACACAATCTGCTAGTTTTCCACTATTTCATCAGATGCATTCAGGGAGCTTGTTTAATTTCCCCGATGCTAGTACCCTCCTCTGCCTGTTTCTCTGCATAATTAAGCAATCAATTGCTGTACCTGCACAGACACATATGCTGATGTGCTTAGTTTGCTAAGCAAGCAGGAGCGTTAAGCTTCGTCCTCCACCAGGAGGGTAAGTGCTGAGTTCATTCATTTAAGAACAATATACTGTCGGTTAATTTACAAAAGACTCTTAAAGTCTCAACCATTTCAATATGTTTTTCTGAATACTGTTTCTGCACCATCTGTTCAGTTACTAGCGTCCGTTTTCATGGACCAGATGTACACATCTGCTATTCCACAAAGAGACCTGATGAGCCAAGCTCCTCTCATGCTGATGATATATGTTCAAATGTGGTAGCTAATGGCAAATTCTCTTTTTGGAGTGAAATACGAGGTTGAAAGGCATCCACGATGAGTGTGCTGGGATAAACGTCTGTCTGCATCAGCAGCAGAACGCAGTGTGGTCTTCGTGCTCAGACTGTTGCTGTGGACGGAGGGCAAAACGTGTCTGACAGAGCAGAAGAGTCGCCCCACCACATGTCACTGCAGTCAAATCACAGCCATTGCCCCCAGCAAGCCCCCTTCCACATTTCACACTGAGCTCAGCTTATTAGACCCAACATCTGGACGTCTGTGTGGATGCTTAGGAGTGCATGAATGTGTATTCATGTTGATGTGTGACCCTGTCTGTGCGTATGTGAGGGTTTACGTGTGCATGAGTGTGTACAGTATTTATGCGTCCTTGTGCATTCCTGTGCAAACACACGTTCGCACCTTTTCCACAGATTTGGGTTGGTCCTTCAGGCAGTACAGTTTACATCCCCTACCCTTCCATCATCACTATTTCAAAACAACCACAAGGCCACCTTATAAAGGTGAACGTGATTTATGAAGGTCCATAACAAAAAGACTTAAAATCTGCATTTCCATATACATAGGTACGCGAGAGATTTCATGGATATGCATTTTCTTACGTACAAGGTTCCTTGTATGTGTGAGCACGTTGTTTGTGTGTACCACAGTGTACCTCATTGTGTTGTCCTGGAGAAAACCCCGGCGGCAGGTCGGAGATTAGGGCGCTCATCTGTTGCTAGGTTACAGCAACACCCAGGAGTGCATATTTCCTCCTCAGTGCCCTTCACGGATTACAGAATTGTGGAGAATTAGACTCATGTCTGACTGGCACTGTGCTCTGCCGTGCGGAAGATAACAGGTTATCTCTTTCCATCTCCATTTCTTTTATTTATTTTATCTCTCTCTCTCTCTCTCTCTCTCTCTCTCTCTTTCTGTTTCCATCTGTCTCTTGTTCTCTGTATCTCTCTCTCTCTCTCTCTCTCTCTCATGCATTATCCAAAAACCTATTGTCAGCTCATGTGAACTACACAGCATGTAATCAGGACCATAAGGGTGAAGTTTAAAGAGATGAGTGAGACAGTACTTGTGGGAACAAAAGACTTACTATCAATAATAAACACTTTCAACAGTACGATTTCCTGAAATACAAATGTCATCCTGTATTCAGCTCTGCAACACACAAAGTGTAACCTCCTACTCTTGCATGCATGCAAATCCCATTCATGCAAAGGTATGGAGATCTTACTGACAGCTCATGATGAGATTCAGGCAATGTTTAAAATGCATGGAGAGAATGCCCTTCCTCAACTGTGATCTAGGTCAATTCACGCCATGACAGTGAGATGCATCCATATGCTTTAATGTATGCCTAAAAGAGCCTCTTTATGAGAAACTCCTGAAGCAAGGGCATCAAAATGAATAGTCTTGTAAATCTTTAATGAGCTGAGAATACGGAATACGTGCTGTGGTGTATGGGTAAGGGAGGGACACGTGGCCTCTCTCCCAGCACTGTGGGACAAGATATGAGAACATTATGACAGATGACAAAAATGGAACCTTAACATTTTTTTTTTTTTAATGTTTTGTTTGTTTGTAAATGTCAAGCTCCCGTAGAGTGTAAAACAATGACCCCATTATGCTAAGCCTCCTGGCTTATACAGTATTCTATTTCCAGTCCGTGACAGAGGATGAACATGCAGTTACCATGGTAACCATCTCCACTGGGCCATGTAGAGAGAAGAGAAAGGGAGAGCAGAAGAGAGATGAAAAAGAAGAAAAGAGAAAGTGGAGGGGGAGGGAGAGAGAGCAGATCTTGGCTACAGCTTTCCTGGAGGGGGCTACCATTCTTTGTGTGACCGGGGCATGCTTGACTGTTTGCTTCGCTGAGTCATAGATGCCTCCGAATCTGGCAGAAGAAATGATGAACTCTATCAGAGTGCCTTTAAGCTGCAAATATAAACACACACAAACACACACATGTAAAAGTGTGTGTTTTCCTAATGAGTATTTCTGCACTTGCCAAGTTACGAATACTGTCTCTGTCACAGCCAGTGAGGCCAGGGGTATGAAGTTTTGGACCCCAAAACAGACTCGGGACCAGCAGTTGAGTTTAAAAAAGTCACAAAACAAGCCACCAACAAGAATTCAGAGGTAAAAAAAAAAAAAAAAAAAGCCCAGTGATCATTACACAAAAAAAAAACCTTCAAGGCAGAAGTAGAGAGGAGCACGCTAATTCAAAAGGCTTAGGCAGGCCAGTGGTCTGCAACAGGCTACAGGGCACCAGGGGCATCGACAAAAACTCACTAGTCAGGCAGGCGAAGTACAGAATCCAAATGAACACAGAATCCAAAAAGAGAAAATGTACAAAAATGTATTCCAGAGGAAAAAGGCTCTCTGGCGAGGTGAGTGGCAACAGGTGTGCTCTGGGTCAAGAAGAAAACAGAGGACAAACAGGGACCAAGGCACCCATGAGAAAGAACACAACGTCACAGGACTCAGGAAAAAAAGGACTAGGATATGGAGGTTCTGGACAGTGTCGTGACAGTCTCCTTTAGAACCACGGACATTTTTTAGGATGGTTGATTGGGGAAGCAGAGGGAAACGGTCCACTAGACACTAGAAGGCCAAACACACACACACACACACACACACACACACACACACACACACACACACACACACACACACACACTAGAAGGCAGCGTGGTGAAGGGCCGTTACCATTTTAATGAGGAGGACCGGCTGCGAAAACTCGTTTGCATATTTTATGAACATTCATGACAATTCAGCTAAAGAAAATCCTAGTCTGCTAATTACAAATGGACACGCTCCAAATTACAAGAGGACTTGTGAATAGCCTTGGGTTCAAAACCTGAGGTTGTCGAGGGCAACTAATCGAAGCAGGTTAAAAAAGAATTAAACAAACTACATGTTGATATGAATAAACCTGTTTCCATCAACCTAAATTGCATTTTAACCTACACAAATGTAACGATAGCCAGCAGGTACAGTGCTGTGCAGTGAGTAAGCCACACTCCTTGATACCTTAGGGGCTGGGCTAGGAACAGACGCAAGCACCCATGGGTTTCAGCCTTCTTGATAGCAGGCCCACCTGCCCATGCCCAAGGCTGTGAGTTTGTGCTCCGCTAGGGCAAGGCATGGCCAAGTTAAGCAGCATTCTGCAGCCTGGCTGGGCACGATGATTCAAGTCAATGTTACCGATATGCAGCGTTCAAAGAGTGTGTGGGCAGACCTTGAGTTTCACAGACTTTCCATTACTAGAACTATGTCAGTGGACTGTAGGTTCATTTGTTTGTGTTTTACATCTTAAGGTGCTTGGTGGCGATATGTTTTCTTTTTACTGTGTGTAAATTTGAAAGATATACTCTTCCTTTCTGTCCCTGAGGTCTTATGATTGCAATATGCATTTCAGTGCGTGCACAAATTCCTTGTTGGTTACCTCCCTTTGGCAGACATAAGCCACAATGTAACATACCTGGCCTTAATAGTAGCAGGAAAGGCATACATAATTGTCACCATGGGACGGAGAATGTGATGACAGCACTATAGGAAGACAGAAGGATCAATTGTGGATTTGGATTTGTTGCTTGACCCTTGTGGTGCTTGTAACTTTTCCCACCCTTGACACCAGACTGACTCCGCTCAAAAAGATTATGAATGGAATTCAGACTCAATTAAAAAAACACATCCTCTTTCGATAGGAAAGGTCACAGCAAGTTTGGCCAGTAATTCGCAGCCCTCTTATGACTTGATTAAGGTGCCAGCTTTTGGAGTTATGAGATGACCTGACCCTGTTTACAATTTTGGGAGAAAGAACCTGAATTCAGTAAAGCATTTACCACGGGCATAATTGCAAGCATGACTGTGGTGAGCAGAGGACTCATTGTTAGATGGCTGGAGAGGGAAAATAGAGGAGAACAATGAGTCAATTTGAAACAAATAATTCATGTAGGAAAACAAGGACCTGGAATGTATTTTTCAGAATTATTATACAAATGTTGATTGCATGACAGTGGATGTGCATGAGGCCTTGTGCATTCTTCAGGATGGCCGGAGAGGGAAAATGGAGGAGAACAATGGGGAGCGAGGGGAGACGGTGTCTTGATGGTTTACACAAATGGCCACTGATGGCTGCCATCTTTTCTGATTTGGAGAGCCATAGACACAGGGTGGACAAGGCCAGGGGAGACAGGAAGTCGGATGTTTAACTGTTGACTGAGTGACTAATGTTAATGTCCCCTGAACTATCTGTGGAAATATATATATACTGTTTGTATTTTAAATTGTAGTGTTCAATTTGCACAATTTAGACCAACCTCCTGGCACTCTGTGGAGCGAGGGATTGTGGGTAGCTCCCAGTATGCCGTCCAAGCGAAAGACTGATCAGTTCTGTTCATCGGTACTATGTTCTAGAATAATGCAGTTCATTGCAGTCTCCCTTTTGACCCTGATGCTAGTGTGTGTGAGCGCGATTATTAGTTTGTCTCTTTGTGGTTAGGACCAATGCAGTGTTAGTCTCTTGTGATAGTTTAATGTATCAGTCAATGTGAATGGATATTACATTCTTCTGTGCCATTGAGTACCTGTAAGTGTATTTTACTGCTGTGTCATTTTCAAAATAAAAGGCTGCAACCATAAACGGAAGAAACATTGTGGACTTCATCAGAAGAACCCCTGAGACATTACAATATAAATCCACTGACCAGTGTGACCTTTGATAACATCTGCAGTATTCCCAGGCCAATATTTAACTGTTCTTTCTCTGCTATCACCATTTTCCATTTTCATCTCTTTGTATTGGAGTATTTGCACAAACCTTAATCATATCATTGCCAGTGTGCCTCAGGAATATTGTATCCTGTCTCTATCTATCCATGGTGTGATTGGGGAGAAAGTGGTATGTTCTGAGATCATCCATCGTATACAAGTGGATTTTACAACAGATTATCATTAAAATCAACAATGACAACACTATTCAAGATACTGATGGCCAGGGGCGACAAGCAACCTCATCTGGGGAGTGGGCACCATTTTACCCATAAAAAATAAACCACACACATATAAACATAACATTTTGGTCAACCAATAACTTGTATGTATATATCTCATATCAGTTAATTTACCCTCATTTATCCACAATCTTGATCAATAAATTATCTCTATCAAACAGTTGGATGACCATAGCAGAACACTCAATTGTTACCACTACTGCATGGCTAGAACTTGCTCGGCCCTGCCGAAGACACTGACAGCTCCCTACATTGCCATCTCTCTCCCACTGGAATGCGCCCCCTACGTCAGACTGGGTCTACTGCAATTTGTTTGGGCAACCCGGGGTAAAACAAACTGTTAACTTTTGAAATAAAAGGTAGGCCTAGTTGAACTACATTTTTCCCAAAAAATGTAATTATAATAATAAGTGCTGCGTGGACAATGACATTTGTCAAGGAATCGGGTTCCCTGACATTTATATTCCTGATTTCGATGGGAATTGGGAATCGATGTGAGGCTATAATATAGACGGATGCTGAGAGAACAGATTCTATGCTCTACGCCTGTGAGGAAATAAGTACCAGACTCAACATGTATAACTGCGTTAAGATCAATCTTTTTTCCCTTCCTTTCCCTACGGGAGTTTTGCTAGCACTGTTTGTTGACTGTTATGGACTGGTGCTCAGGCAGCGCGTATTTTTGTTATTCCACCAGTAGGGGTGACAGGACTCTAGATACTGCTGTTTTGGTCTTCCTCTCCACTCTCTTTCACTAAAATAAATGTATCGTATGAATACGTGTTTACAAGAACCAAAGACATAATTGTATGATGATTGTTGTTACAGTTCAATTAGATGTGTAGATGTGAAGTTTCGCGGCATTCAAATTCAATGCTGCCATTCAGTAAATTAGTCCTACTCTCACTCATTGGGTGTAACCGTACACTTCCTCTGACGTCAGGTGCGACCCTCTATATGCCAATGCAAGACTAGTGAATGACACGATAACTGCATGGTAATAAAATGTGTGGGTCGCAATAGATGTCTAAGGGAATAAGATGCATGAAAATGTATCCCTTTCCATTAGACGTAACGTTCGGACTTTAAAACCATTATTCTAAGTTTTAAATATTTTTTAATATTTTAGTGTATCAGAAATCCTTAGGACACTTGTCAAGGTAACTGAAATAGGCTTAGTGTTTTAGTAAGAACAGTTTTCTATGTTCTGGGTCATACTCAAACGTATTACTGGCTCTTGTTACTATCAAGGAAATAATTCTTGTAGGAAAAGTCCTGGAATATGTATTTCAGAATTATTTAGGAAATTATTTTACAAATGTTGATGTAGTCAATGTGCATGAGGCCTTTTGCATTCCGCAGTAGTGCAGGACCCATTCATTGATTAATAATGTTGTGTGTGTCATGCTTAGAATGAAACTAAACATCCCCAAACCACTATCGAGATATTACCCTCAATAAGTATGTTTACTGGCCTATTGTTTGCATATGTTCAAGAGGCCTATATTACCCACGACTTTACTTACATTTTGCTTTGTTGTATGGAGAATCTCTAAGTCAGTCAAATGTTATTCAATTGTTTGATGGTGGCTGCATGTCTCGGACATAAGTATACTTTATTTCAGTCCACCACCAAATTTACCTTCCAGTTTTCTTCCAGTTTTTGGAGGTCGTTCACATGCCTATGTTAACTGACCCTAACCCTTACCCCGAATTGACCAGGGTATGACATGCCAGTTTATTTATTAATCCATTAATTTATTATTTTTGACATGGGCTCCTTATATTTAAGTTTGCTAGTTAGCTTCAATATCATTTAAAACCATTTGTTTGCTTTTGCTGCTAGCATTTAAAATGCATCTTCATAACTAATTATTTAAAAAAACTATGTAATAACTCTCATCTCTTTTATCTTTGACACCTTTACTTTCAATTCACATTTAGCCAGAATCTTCAAGCTGGTGTGGTGGTACAATTTCTTACTTTCTTTGATTATGAAGAATATGTGAAATTGGCTTCATGCCCACATTGAATGTAAAGCATGTGTTAAAAGTTGTAACGTGATGAGGCAATTCTCTCCATTCAAATTGCAAAATGAGCAGATACTGTACTGTCTCAACTGCTGTGCTGTATAAACAGCTTAGAGCCTTTGTGTTTTCTGTAAAAACAGCTAGCTCTGCTATCCCTGTGTGGCTCATTAGTGACTAAACACAGTGATGCACAACTTAATCTCCCCCTGGACTGTGCTTGTGTGGGGGAGCAAATCAACAGTGCTGCACACCTTAATCTCTCCCTGGACTGTGCTTCTATGGGAGAGCAAATCAAGACAACTCATGAGGCTTTGGGGCAATGCAATGTTTCGAGCCAAGGCATTTCACTTATGCTGAATTCAATGTGTTTTAAAATCAATCAAGGAAGGAAGACTTTTAAAAAAAAAACGAAATCATTGGGCTAATTCCTTCTACATTCACATTGAGGATGATGCAACAAGTGCATCTCGACACAAACAAATGTTTTGCCTCTTGTTGCAGACAAAACAACCATCACTCATGACCTCCCAGAGGATTCACGCATTTGGTGTTCAGGGACAAGGGAGTGACTATATTTGCTAGAAAATGTGTGGTACATGTTCTATTCAAATGTTACTGCAGACAGTTGACATTGTAAACTCAGATTTTAATTTTAATTCTGTCCAATTGAATATTTGACATTAAACCTCGAAAGTAAAAAAAAAAGTGGTTTACCCTGTTCTAATGACCTGCTTTAAGAATAACCCTTCAAACTGCAGTGTTCCCAGATGCCAGCAGGACTTAAGCATGTAAACAGAACACAGAAAATAGCACTGTAATGTGTTTAGATTTCCAGAAGGGGTCAGCTCAGAGTTCAGAAATAAAAACCTTCTACACGTTGTCCTGTGCAGTGTGCCACTGTATATGTGTACGTTCTCGCTGCTGATGATATGCTTTCATGTTAATATGTTATCAGGCATAGGCTAGTCACATAGAGCCTTTCCAATGTGGCAGGGGGTGATTAGACATGCTGTACCCCACCCACCCAACCCCACCCAGCATAGAAGCTAGCAGCTATCACTTGTGCTCCGTGAGGCCTACCATAAGCAAACCCAGAGCCACGGTTGGCTAACAGTGGCATTGAAGTACAGACACATTAACACCTGAAACTGGCAATCAGTTACTAAACATTAAATTATAACACATGTCTGTGTGTATTAGGGCTCCAATAAAAAAAAAAAAAAAAGATTCCAAGCTGCACGGTGTTAAGTATAAAATTGATACAAGGTTATTGATTTTTCCTGATGTTTCCACCACACATCAATGGAAGTAATTAACAATGACCTCACAGTATATACAGGCAACAAGCAAACCACATAGCAATGGATAGATGAATACTCTTAACAATTTCTCTAACTCTGGCGTTATTGAGATACTTACCTAAATATTTCTCGATGAACAGAGAGTTGTCTAAAAAAGGTTTATTTCCTAACAGGGTGCTGAAAACTTGTTGGCCACTGAATTTAAAGTCACCCACACCTGTTGCCTGGACAAATGTGCCACCAAAACATCATCACCCTATGATTTGAAACCATAGTCATTTGTCAAAATATTTTATAAAGTGAAATCTGAACTAAAATTCAAAAGCATTTATTTTCTTCCATGCATTGTAATTTATATTACATTTCTCTGTGTGTGTGTTTGTCCAGAATTAGGGCACCCACCCATCTCTTATCAGAATGTGGTTTATCTCCCTCCCTAAGGGGTGGGTCGGGGGCTCCTTCTCTCAGACATGGTCTTTGCAATTTACAAATAGAGGTCAGGTTTAGGTCACAGAGCCTTTACACATGCAGTAGTTGGCATATTAACATACTTGTGACTATGATCATGTTAACTAGATTACCCCTATCACACGGTGCATCAGTTCACAATACTATACAACTGCAGGGGGCATTAAAGGCATGCAGTATATTGACGTAAAACAAAGCATCATATTATGATCATTGTAATGTACATATGGGAAAATGTATTGTGATCATAGTGGCTGCTTACCTCTCAAAGTCAGGATCAAGAATGTCTGTGTATTCACAGTTCTTTGCTGTATTTCGCCATAACACAGTTTTGGAACCTGTACCTTCTCTACATCAGCCTCCAAAGGACTTCATAGAGCCACATACATACTTTGTTGACCCTGAATGACAAGGAGGCAAAGGAGCCCTTAACTGGTCTACCCTCTTCAAGCAGAGTGGACTGAACTGGTCTGCCCTCTTCAAGCAGAGTGGACTGAACTGGTCTGCCCTCTTCAAGCAGAGTGGACTGAACTGGTCTGTCCTCTTCAAGCAGAGTGGACTGAACTGGTCTGCCCTCTTCAAGCAGAGTGGACTGAACTGGTCTGCCCTCTTCAAGCAGAGTGGACTGAACTGGTCTGTCCTCTTAACGCAGAGCGGACTGAACTGGTCTGCCCTCTTCAAGCAGAGTGGACTGAACTGGTCTGCCCTCTTCAAGCAGAGTGCACTGAACTGGTCTGTCCTCTTAACGCAGAGCGGACTGAACTGGTCTGCCCTCTTCAAGCAGAGTGCACTGAACTGGTCTGCCCTCTTCAAGCAGAGTGGACTGAACTGGTCTGCCCTCTTCAAGCAGAGTGCACTGAACTGGTCTGTCCTCTTAACGCAGAGCGGACTGAACTGGTCTGCCCTCTTCAAGCAGAGCGGACTGAACTGGTCTGCCCTCTTCAAGCAGAGCGGACTGAACTGGTCTGCCCTCTTCAAGCAGAGCGGACTGAACTGGTCTGCCCTCTTCAAGCAGAGTGCACTGAACTGGTCTGCCCTCTTCAAGCAGAGTGCACTGAACTGGTCTGCCCTCTTCAAGCAGAGTGGACTGAACTGGTCTTTGTATGATACATGATTAAGTGAACACTACTTTTGGGGCACTGCATGCAACTGAGTAAACTGGCAAGGCTGTAGAAGTGGAGGTGTGTTATTTCCTGTGTTGTTTCCTGTTTTTCCTGTCACTAACTACAAAACACACCAACATACCAACCTCCCCAGTTGCATTTTCAAAGAAGTCTGTTTTTTTACTATCATTTTTCTGACTAGCCATATCTGTGCGGAGAATGCATTTGCCTCACTCTCACTTTGCTGACATCCATCTTGTCAGGCTCTGAGAAAACAGCATTCATACTTTCCCCCCTGACTCTTCCCAAACTGCAGCTCCGTAAAAGCTGATGCATCAAAGACCGCTGGCAAAGATGCTGAGTGTGTGCGTGTGTGTGTGTGTGTGTGTGTGTGTGTGTGTGTGTGTGTGTGTGTGTGTGTGTGTGTACTTGTGTGTGTACTTGTGTGTGTGCGTGTACTTGTGTGTGTGTGTTCGTGTGCGTGTGTGTGTGTGTGTGTGTGTGTGTGTGTGTGTGTGTGTGTGTGTGTGTGTGTGTGCATGTGCTTGTGTGTGTGTGTGTGTGTGTGTGTGTGTGTGTGTGTGTGCGTGTGTGTGTGTGTGTGTGTGCATGTGCTTGTGTGTGTGTGTGTGTGTGTCACTGCTCTGCTGCCACTTCTGTATCTCCTTCCCACACGGAAGAGCCGGGATCACCAGGGGCCAAGCCGCAGTCCCTCTGCAGCGTGTGGCTCTCCATGGGGTGACGGGGTCGTGGCCTCACAGCGGAGAGACCATTGCAATGTGTGACAGTCACTTTTGTGCCACCTCTTGTGGTGCTCCTTTTTCTAAATGCATGCCCGTGACAGGACATAATTGATTGGCTCTCCAATGTAGGCATTCCATTCCATTGCATGCAAGCTGCAATTCAAAGAATGAATATCACATGAGCACCCAGTATAGATAACTGACTGAACTGTGACCAGTTGTGGATTGAATTGGATTGTATGTGCACAAGTAGCACTGGGCATTTGTGGTTTGGGACATTTGTTATATTTGGAAGTGTGTGTTATCCCACAGCATGGAGAGGAGAGTCTTGTTTGAGTCTGTCATTTCTCCTGTGTCATCTCTACCATTCGCCTAAGCCTCTCACTCCCAACTCACCCAGGTCAACCCTCCTACTGTCCTCCGAGGTCCAGGTCTTCCCCCCTCTTATCCCGCCCCCGCCCGCCCCACCTCTTTTGCAGCCTTTCTTTTGATTTGAATCCTCTTTCCTCTCTGGCCTCTCTCCGTTCCCAGTCTATTCAATTACTCCCCTCACCCATCTTTCTTTTCTCTTCTCTCCATGAGCCCCTCCCCCTTCTCTCTGGCTGGTCTTTTGTTGAGTTGTGCAGCAGCACCAGCCAGCCCAAGGGTTGCCCTGTCCACCGCCATATGCTGAGGGGAAAGTCCTCCCTGCTCTGAGAGGAATCGCAATTATTTTTGTGCAATTCAATGTTTTCCCAAATACCAAAGGAGGTCTGTTGTTGAGTGTAATGCCCTCAGTATTTAGAATACGTATAGTGCCTGTGGTATAAACATATACACATATGCATGAATGGATGGAGGTGTTTGTCATGTAGTGTAAATGCAGCCAAACTGAAGTTGGAATGAATACACATGGGGACACTAGGGTTGCTCTCTGATGCAATGGACGGACCTGAGGAGAACAATACTTTCATTTTCAAATCATCGGGGATGATGTCGACCCAGATACACTGAATTCAATGAGAGAGAGAGAGATAGAGAGAGAGGCTCCCTGGCAAAGGCGCCTGAGAAACACACAGAGGACTCTTACGTAAGCCCCAACCAGACAACAGAGCCATCCGCCACTTCTCAAAGCGTTAATGAGAAGTGGACTGGCATCCAAATGTTCCCTCATCCATGGTGTGACGCCACACTTGCTAAAAAGAAAGAACTGTTCCAGGGACGGGCAAATACAGCTTCTGTGAGAGGCAGTATTCAAACCGACATCAGCGCTAGCTGGCCTGAGACTTCAATAATATGTTATTTTATACACATACGTACATCTGTGATGCTCGCTGAAAAATGGTTGGGTTAAGGGAGTATGGCTTGAGAATCATTTTATAAGTTCTTATCATAGTTCTTCATAGACATTATTACTAGTCGGAAAAACTTTGAAGACCTGTACGAATATCAGTTGCTTGAAAAGTATTCATTATTCAGCATTCAGTATTCAATCGGAATGGAAATTACAACACCCACGTTAATTCAGGATAGATACTTCAGTGTTTGGGTAGATGTCAACATACATACTGGCAACTAATTCTTCCACAATACTTTCTGTCTACTCTTGACGAGGTATAGCAGTATATGAACACGACTGATAGAGACTGCTCTTGAAACTGACTGGCATGTAGGTTAGACCCTCAGGCCACGAACACAGGATATTACGCTCTGAAAAAAGGGGTCAATCTCTGCTGCAGTGTGTGGTATTGGACTGCTGCCTCTGCTGACTGGAAGAGAGAGGTCAGAGGTCATATTACATCTGGCTTCATGGTGGTGTCACATGACTGTGCTCCACATGCCCTGTGTCCGGAACAGATAGCTGCGTTTTTGCAGGCCACCGGGTAGCAGGCTGAAGCGAGAGCTCCAGCCGCTGTCTCATATGCATCACAAATCTGCCCCAGGGAAAGTGCTAAATCCTATTTTTGACACAGCATCCACCAGATTTTATAAGTGTTCAGTAGTATGACAGCTATTTCAGACCAATCAAATGATTTTCTTCTTCTTTTTGTTGTTTTTTTAATACTGCCAAAGGATTAACGTCTGTTGATCTGGGTCTCATATTAATATTGCCACTTTCGAACAGAACGAAAAGACAGTTCTTGCATTTTCATAAAATAAATTGCTTTATTGGCATTACGTTAATTTCCTTGTACAGACACTGCTTAATGACAGGTTCATTCGTCCTCACAATATTAAAGTGAAATCTTGCCTCAAAAGATTTGTATTTGATGAAACAATCCTTGTTTTAAACAATCTTCTACCCCTGCCACATGATTTAAGACACAGGAAACACTTTTTAAAGGATCACTTGGAGAGTTCAGCCATTACTATGTGCAAGCCCTGTAAGCAGATGCATCATAGCTACATGATTGGTCAAACTGGAGGGCACATGAAATGACTACACAGACAGGCTGAGGATTAATTACAGGTGCCCTCCAGTGACAGTAACGGAATGGGGGGGGGAAAAAGGCAAAGTCCAATATTGGCAGAGAAACAGCGTTAATCTGATGTGAGCCTCCCCTGAGGGATTATGAGATAGGATAAAGCACTGAGGCACATGTCTACGCCAACAGATATTTCATCAACTGCTAGAGATGTTATATTTCCTCCCTTACATATCTATTGGTTTCACTGAAATATGTAACTAATTGCAGATTTTCAGACTAGAATATATAGAAAAATATTAAGCAAAATTAAGTGCACAATCCAAGTTGAGGATAATGATTGTTAGAAACAACACTATTAGAGACATAACCTACACATCTAACATAAAAAAATAAAAAGCAAATAAGCTAAGTAAGACCAGTGCTTTTTTCCATCCCATCATTAACATGACAGATGATCCTATGAGGCAAATATAAAAATGCATACATTGGTTCTAGGGCACTATGGCAGGTACACAGGTGGACGGAGTTGAGAATGTCCGATGACATTTACTTGAAGGAGGCGCGGACCTTCCTGCCCTTCAGAGGCTGCGGGGGTCTGTAGTTATCCTGCATGCAGCAGGCTGCCTCTCCCTCACCGGAGAACATCAGGCTACGGAACTGAGCCATCTGTCGAAGGAGAGAGAGAGAGAAGAAAGAGAGAGAGAGGGAGAGAGAGAGAAGAAAGAGAGAGTGTAGAAAGAGAGAGAGAGGGAGAGAGAGAGAGAGAGAGAGAGAAGAAAGAGAGAGTGTAGAAAGAGAAAGTGTAGAGCAAGAGAGAGAGAGAAAGAGAGTAGAAAGAAAGAGAGAGTGAAGAAAGAGAGAGAGAGAGAGAGAGAGTGAGAGAGAGAGAAGAAAGAGAGAGTGTAGAAAGAGAGAGAGAGGGAGAGAGAGAGAGAGAGAGAGAGAGAGAGAAGAAAGAGAGAGTGTAGAAAGAGAAAGTGTAGAGCAAGAGAGAGAGAGAAAGAGAGTAGAAAGAAAGAGAGAGTGAAGAAAGAGAGAGAGAGAGAGAGAGAGTAGAAAGAAAGAGAGAGAGAGAGAGAGTGAGAGAGAGTGAAGAAAGAAAGAGAAATGTCATTTTGTCATGCACTTGAAAGCTGTTGCACTCACTGGCATGTGTTGGTGTTGCTGCACTGTGGCCCACACTTACTGTCCCCTTTACTCACAGCTGTCCTAGTCCACTTATACAGTTTTAAGAATGAGCAATGGAATTTGTTGGAAGTCCAGAAAAATAGTTATGGAGCATATGTGGATACGCACAGGCTTTCATGCGCAGGCATTGACGCACAGGTTTTACGGCAGCGTAACGAATATACTGCTGATTCAATAAAAAATAAAAAACTGTCACTGTAGAATGCTAGCGGTCAACCTTCACACTGCATGAGCTGAGAAATTCATTGTGATATTAATATGTGCGACTGTGGGAAAAGTGCCCTGTACCTGTCAACCTAAACAACCACTTCCTTTCTTACTCAGAGGGTGAAAAGCCACAAGCCTCAAGCTTCTGCAGAACCAGTGGTGTGCCCTCCTTTGCCCTTTGTGTGCACTGATCTAAAAAACGTCTTGCACCCATTGTGCAAATAAAATTCAACTTGAGGGACAAGTCACTCTGAAGTCTCAGTTTGGAAAGTCATGTGGGTGTAGGCTGAAGCAATGACTGTGTCTAAGTGGGCCTACAGCAGGTGATATGAGCTCCCTGTCGGACATTAGCACTATGCAGTGTTGAGATAATGTAATCTAGCTGGACAGAGGGGAGCTCACAGCCCATGGCGTGTGACTGCATAAGAGTCCCAGGCTTAATGTGTAGACCTACATTCGGTAAATATTAACTCTTAAACTAACCTCATTCAACCCTGCATTCAAGAATATTGGAGAAATTCTTTTGTATTCACACACCTCTTGCAAACCAGTTTTTTGTGTGTGTGGGCAATACAATACCTTATTCCTCAACTGCACGCACATGTTCAGGCCATGCTGTGTTAGAATAGAATATAAAAGCAGGATACTCCAGTGTGTTGTGCTACCGGTGTCAGAATCAGTGTCTGATGCTACCATTCAAATCTGGTGAACAAGATGATTTACCAACATCAAAATAACATCAGAAATAATAAACTCAACCCAAAAAAATCCTAACACACTCTACACTTCAATAAAGAAAGGCCTCTGTCTTTCGGAGTCCCACACTAGCAGATTGAGGAAGGAACCATGAAGAGAACTTCCTGTGATCTTATTTGCACAATCTAAAGTGACCCCAAGGTGTGACAAGTGCCCAGCTCAAGAGGGGCCAAGTTGCTGATACACTCAATGCCAGTGTGATGTCGTGGCACTGTACCTGGGCAGGGCTGACGCTGATTGGCTGACGGAGAACAATCCAGGTGACACTCTCCAGAAGTGGGGGTGTGGTCAGGGAGCCATCATACGTCCAGTAATCCAGTGAAGCTGGCAGCAGGATTTTGGGGTCAAAGCCTGCGAACGTTGTCTGCTTGCCCTAGAGATGTGAAGGAGTCACAAAAGACTGTCAGATCCTTGGATCAACCTCCATCAACCTCCAGCAGTGTGAAATGATTGCAAACAGTTTAGTACCTTAAATTTGATGGACTCCACAGCATCTAGAATCTTCTGCAAGCTTGGGTTGGCAGAACCAATCTGAGAACAGGATGAAGGCACATGTTCACATGCATGCACGCTGACATCAACAAACACAAGTATATATTTTTTCCATGGGTGGAGGGAGGTGGGAGGTGGGGGGATTTAAATTGTATACTGTATACATGTCTTGTTTGCAATGTGATGAGAAAACAATAAAAAGACCATTGATAAAGCACATTTGATTTATGGTACCTTCAAGAACACTCCAACCACAGCAAGGCCATCAGGCTGGCCGGCAGCATCTCCGAAACTGGGGTATTTGGTGTTCCAGTGTACCAAGTGAAGCTGTGAACGAAGAAGAAGTTCCTGGCTTCAAAATTCTTTTTAAGTTCCTGTTTCTTAAGCATGAAACTGTGTGGCACCTAACGTATTACACATCAGTACTTCCTGAGTAATCATCAACATGAGATAAGACATGAGATGGCACTGGTATGCTGTTTTGCCTAAGTCATGTGTTTCCACTCAGTACCCAGAGGGTGGCATGAAAGGAAGGTGTGTTGGTTAAAGTGTTGAGACTGCTGTAACTGAGTGCTTAAGAGCCCTGTGGAGGGGCTGACTGAGCCACCATGCTGTACCTCACAGGGGAACTTGGTGCCAGAAACGGTGTGCTCAGAGCCTCGGTCATCACTGGCCCCCCAGTGGAAGTGGAATTGCTTCAGTCTGTATGTCCCAGAGATGGGCCCTCCAGTCAGAGCTACAGAGAGAGAGAGAGAAATAGAAATAAAAATGAGAGAGAGAAAGAGAGACAAAGAGAGAGAGTGAGCGAGAGAGAGAGAGACAAAGAGAGAGAGTGAGCGAGAAATAGAGAGAGGGGGGGGGGGGGAGAGACAAAGAGAGCTGCTAAAACTGTTGAATAGTTATACACACAGGCAACTAGTATCCATAGGTGACACATTAAGTCTTCTGTCCAAATGACTAGAGCCGCTCCAGCACACAAAGAAGCTGATGGAGGGAATATGTGGTGCCAAAGGGTCTTCTCTGCCACATCACTGCTGTAACAGCACATACCATACCATAGTGTCTAATGTTTTGGATATTTGTCTTTAGACGAGTGTGTTTCGGTAGATTTTGGGTTTCTTTTTCTAAGAAAACTATAAAGAAATCACTCATAAACACTGAACTGATCAGATCTCAGGGTAAAAATTCCTCCTTAACACCCTGAGGGAAAGGGGAATATTTTTTTCCCTCTGGAATAAAAGAATATATTAGCACTCCTGGACACAAAGAACCGAGGAGCTTGGACGTCCAAGGCAGAGCCAATGGAATGCTGAGCAAGACTGAAGTCCAGCCCATATTTTGAAGAATGGCCAGCCACCTCTTATCAAAATGTTTGTTTTCACACCCTAAAGTACACAAAGACCTTCATCAGAATATTCTATGGACTACTATGAAACCAATTTCAAATAATAATAATAAAAAAAACTAAATCTCAGTCAATTTCTTCAGTAAAACATTCATAAATATATTAGAATTATGGGAGAAAATGAACAGACATTCATTCTCAAGCTTAACTTGGAGTAAATCTAACTTTAGGAAATTAGAAAATCAAATTGAATTTCCAAGGACGAGCAATGCTGCAGACATTGTTTATCAAATGTTCGCACACAGGCAAGCGACCTTGTGCATGTGGCTGATACAACAAAAGAACATAACGTTCCTGCTCTCACCGTGGCACAGAAGGACCCCAACATTTGCCTACTTATACAGTAGTCCCAACACACAGCACAAGCAGCCAACATAGGAGACAAAGAACGCGCTGCATGACTCCTCAGCATCCATCTTGGCGCCAATATCAAAACAGAGAAAAAAATGATCTTCTGTAGTCTTTCAAAACTTCTACACTCTTAAATCTACATACAATCTTCTGAATCACTTACTTGATTTGTCTGCATCATCCAAAAAATCCACTTGGAAGGAATGGCCGTTGTTCAGAATGCTTTGGGAGGTGGCAGGGTCATACTTAAGTTTGAGAGGCTTCAGAGCAGGGTCATGAGGCGCTTGGCCAGGGACGACATCAATGGGTGACTGCCTGGGTCCATTGGCGATGGGAAAGCCATCACACCACTTCTCTGGTCCTGAATTGGTTGAGAAAAAGATTATAGAAAACAGAATTCAGTACAAGTAATTTGTTGAAGAACAGTTATATTTTTCATTATACCATTTTTTTAGTAAAATGTATATAATAGTCAAAGTGTTTACTATTTGACCTTTTCCTTAACCTTGCACATGTCACTCATCCTTACCATTGGTAGGTCCGTATCCCCATCCGTGAGACATGGCTTCTGTGAATTGTGATATGTACAGTCCTCAAAAGCTCAGATCTGGGTACTAGGTACTTCTGTCTGACACCCTGTGCAAACAAGTGCTAGGGTTTTTATAGACCTGCTGCTGCTACCAGTCCCGTATCTCAGATCAGTGGGTTTGGCCACATAAGCTTTGTGTAGTCCAGGCTCAAGCAGGAGGAGTTACAGCTTCGTCAGTCAAAACGAAGCTCCGATCATTTTCCATCCTTGTCGTTGTCCTCGCCTTCGGTATTCAAAATATTTATACAGGGTGCGCCTCACTTAATTGATGAGGTTCCATACGCCGAAAATGCAATAGATGCTGCTGCTGCTGCCTCAGCTGCTGTGTTGGTGAAAGCAATAGGCGCATTCCAGGCAACATCTCCCTGCCAGGGTTTTGATGTCCTTCAGTTAATTATACTGGGATTTCTGGTGCGGTTCCTTCTACTCGCCTTTTTTTAGACTGCATTTTATAGGAGTTTCTAAATATAAAGCCTTTCTTTTGAATGCAAGACATGACCGATTTACTGACCTTCTCAAGAACGTCCTGTTGCCGTGCACCACCAGTAGGCTACAGCAGCCTGAGCTAAATCCTGCAATCCAACATAACCGAAAAAGCGACGTTGTGCCACCAAAAACATCACTGAACACAGACGCACAAAGAGCAAGCAGAGGCACGGCGAAATTAAATCACGCAAATGGTACGAATGATGAACCTCGTAATGCTCGCACTGTAGCCGGCTTATGTCCCCGCGTTTTTTCTCTCTCTTCCAAAGCACATTTTAAAGGGCCCGATACATTCTAAGAGGATTTCAGGTCTCGTCGAATCAATGGAGAGTTCAAGTATTCAGGTGTAAGCTATTGGTTCAATAACTGCGAGACTACTTCCGTTATAATTTCCTTCTAAATATTATTATAGGCTAAGGTATATCTTGTTTTATATGTCCTTCGATTTTCGATTTTCGAAAGGATGCAGTGCACTTAAATTAGGAATATGTAAAGCTGTCTGAAAAACAGCTTTAATTATGTGGACCCTTGTATATTGCTTAGCCATTATAAGGCCAATTTCTGGGTTAGACAATCATCTGATCTCTTAGTTCATTTGAAGCTCGTATGATCCTTAAAGCCTGACATTACTTGGTCACAAAGCTATAGCCTATCAATCTTCATGGACACGAACCTGAATCACCCTGACTGGGATAATTGCATTCTCAATCCTGCAGTCATTAGACTGTCATCTAGTTTGGCCAACGGCCAAGGTACCAGCTGATGTATTTCTGTCACTTGCCTCCATCTTGTGGTTAAACATATTACTGCATGTCCATGTATGTACCAGGCAACAGGAATGGGAAGAACATGCTCATAAAAGTCTGTGTGTGTGTGTGTGTGTGTGTGTGTGTGTGTGTGTGTGTGTGTGTGTGTGTGTGTGTGTGTGTGTGTGTGTGTGTGTGTGTGTGTGTGTGTGTGTGTGTGTGTGTGTGTGTGTAGTGAGTTTTACATTTATGACAAAAGCTTAGACCCAGAAGTTTTATGATTTGTGTACTATTTGTTAGTCATTTGATCTTGAAAATAAATCTGGA
Organism: Sprattus sprattus; assembly: GCF_963457725.1. Classification (NCBI taxonomy): domain Eukaryota; kingdom Metazoa; phylum Chordata; class Actinopteri; order Clupeiformes; family Clupeidae; genus Sprattus; species Sprattus sprattus. The sequence goes on along the minus strand of NC_137923.1, from coordinate 2,093,844 downwards.
ATGCAGCTAGCTACTCACAAATACTATATTGTCAATTCTGTATAATACAAATATGTCACTTTAAAATACCGAATCATTTAAACATTTATTTACATTAAACTGTCCATGAAAACAAAATTGTTTCAATGACAGCTGCACCAAAATATGCAGCAAATTTGTGTGCCCGTTATATGAGAACTTAGTTAGAATTCATAGAATACAATTCATGGAAATACAATTGGCCTATATCATATTGTGTTTTGGCGGTGTTTTGGAGGGGAAATATAATTTTTGTTTTTTTTTGTTTTTACCTAATTAGAATTTGGTGTCAACTGTTGAAAAACGTATTACTATACTACTCACATTGATCATTTGGACTGTGAAAAGTAATAGAATACATTTGGACTGTGAAAAGTAATAGATTACATTTGCTGTCAATATCATAAATCCCCTTGGTTTTTGTCCTTTCTTCTAATTTGATCTGCAGCACCTGTCTCTGATATACCACAGATGAATGACAGACTGCATTTGCTGTAGGCCACCATGTATTTCTCTGTGAGCGCAGTACCCAGTACCAGGTAAGGCAAGGCGTTCTCTGAGCCTTTCTATGGCTACCTACACCACCAGGTGTCAGGGTAGCATAACTTTACCAAACAGTCAATGGACCATCCCAGCTCTCAGCCCTGTAACCTTAAAAAATAATCACTTAGTTGAATGCATAACCACTTATCACAAAGGACCTCAGATATATTCTGTCATATCAATTAATAGTTTTAAGTTAAATTAAAGTGACAGAAACAATTTTGGTTTGGATAATGGCTTCTTTGTGTAGACAAATTAATCTCACAGCAGTTTTTAATATTTTTAATATCACTGCTGGATGAGTAATAAATAGTTTTATAATTAGTGGAAAAATCTACATTCATGTCAAGAAAGCTCAACGCAAAGGCATAATTACAATGAAATGCCAAGTGATATACTATAGATAATGAGTAAAAACACATTTCCGTTGAATTGTGTCTGAAATGACTTTGCACCCAATTCTTTAGAGACATTCTTTAGCATAAGCTTTACAATGATGAAAAACTTAACTCTCAGAACAATTGAATGCTAATTAAACTCAAAATGTCAAAAGGAAGAAGTCATTAAAAGTTTCTCTGGTTATTATCCATGTATCCAATCACGTTTGATTAACAATATTAATAACAACAAATACGACAAAAAACAGCAGATATACATTTACCAAAACAAGAGATATTAAAACTATTTTAACCTTTGTTGTTTTATGTGATGTTTAGTATTAGTATAGCATAGGTAGACATGTTTGGGGCAAATATTATGTACGTGCACACACCTACACACATACACACACACATAAAAGGATATTGGTACATTCAAATAATCCTAGACCAATAGCCAGTAATCGAAATTAAAGACACTACCTCATGGAGAAGGGAAGGGTTTAATAGTGTTACGTTATTTATTTGGCTTCAGAAGTGACAAAGAACTGAGCTGACTGAAGGAGGGACCCTTACTGAGAAGGTTGGAACTCTTAGTCAGTTAGTGTTCTAGTTTCTCTGTCTGATGCCTGTCACCTCAAACAAACTGCAGTAACAGTAGAGAGTTCAGTCAGTCTGATTGGATGCGGAACCCTGAGTTGTGAAAAGTTACAAATCTGTTTCTTGTCATGATGCACTTCTTTGAAATGTCTCATTTGTTTAAGTTTTTCTTTTTTCTAATAAGTATTTCTTATTAGATTTTATAACTCCCATTTTCACAGTAATCTCCACATTCCGCATTCTTATCCTCAAACCATGCTGACAATAGACAAGCGCTTTACTAATGTAAAAAAAAAAGATGACAGTTATCCAAATTTCTTTATCCCATCTTCCCACCCGCCTTTGAACGGAAAATATATTGAGTCAGCTGTTCACAGTAATCACACACTTAAACTACATAGTTCTTATCTGTGAGGTGCTATTGATGATTCGATCTGTATTTGCAGCCTCAGCATTTGTCAGAATGATGAAACCAGTGTGCAGAGGATCTCTCTCTCTCTCCGGCCAAAAGCTGATGACTAAGGAGAGTCTGAGGGAAAGTGCACTGCCGGACATCTACTGTGGTTTGACTTAGGCATAGTGACGGCGGGCTCACTTTTTGGTTGACGGTTTCACTTTAAGATGTCACCATTCTGCCATCTGCCTTCACCATTCTGGCCAAAAAATGAGCTGCTGTATAGTAAGTGCTGGCTATTCTTACACTCCTCCATTCCTTCACATGAAAGAGGCATTGTCTGCTCTCAAGTTAAATTGCCTTGACCTCTTTCAGTCTCTTCCTCTTGGTTTAGAGCACTGTTAGCAAGCTTAATGCCACATATCTCGAAAAGAAGAAAGATGAGTGGGGAATTGGAATCGGTGCAGACAAAGAGAGCGTGGTGTGAATTTCTAAGCAGAAGGTTTAATTTGTTTTTGTGATGGACAAATGTTTGAACATCCAGAAGACACGGATTGGGAAGGGCAAAGAAAGTAAGTTAAGCAACCCATGAAGTGGTTGATAACCAGGGAGGAATGGAGGAAGAAGAGAAGGTGGCAGCAGTGTAATGGTGCAGATTTGAATAATGAAGAAATGTAAGAATACTGAACTGTACTGTACGGTACTGAATAAACATAGCATATAAAGTGTTGGGGAAGCAAAACCGATGACCTCTCTGAGTGAGAGTCTGTAAGTAGCTCCCAGCATGCCATGCAAGCAAGACACTGATTGTACTATTCATTTGTAGATGTTCTATTCTAGAGTAATGTAGTAGGTCATGTCTCTCTTTTGTTTTATGATGTAAGCGTGTGTGGCTGTTATTTTGTCTGTATGTTATGCTTGTTAATGCCTTAAACTAGTCTTTTGTGCAAGTTTAACGTTATCTGTCCCATGAATTTCTCAGAATTGAATCTAACGCCCTGTCTGCAAAGCTGTTGTGATGCATGGCTTTGCACTTGGAATCACATTGCAGTTGGACGCCCCCCAGCCCTTGGTGGGGCTTGATTGGGAAGGAATATGTCTCACTGGCAGGAAAAGTGCCTAGGCTTCCTCGTCAATGAAAAGTAGCGCTATCAAGGAACAATATAAATCATTAAGCGTCTGGATTTGGCAAAAGGGGCCAAATTAGATCCTTTCATGAGACAGATGTGAGGTGGTGTTTTTCTTCTCACCAGGGGAGAGCTAAAGTGACGTGAAGCGAGCATGCCCTAGAATGCTAACACGAGGAGCATGTTAAGTCTGGCATTTTGTCACTTCTCTTTTTCATTCATGATTTTTTTTTTACCACAGAAAATATCATTTTTCTCACACTGTAATAGACAGAAAGGCAGTTTCCCGAGATACTGCTCATTTTCAGAGAAAACCTGAGAGAGAAAAAGAGAAAATCCTGTGTCGCGTTGGGCTCGAGAGGAACAACGTAACCCAAAAGATGTAATTTGGGATATTAAATGTCACGCTCCAGTCATGTGTGAGGTCATGTCCTGTGGAGGTGATCGTGGGAGATGATGACACATGTCTGCTTGCTCCCCCAAGATAAAAGAGAACAAAACCAATCAATGAGGCATAAAACCAGCAATTTTTACGATGCCAGCTTTTGGAAAATCAACAAACATTTTGACAATGCTGCCAGCACAATAATGAATTGACCATTGGGACCTTATGCTATAAGTGTTGCAGTGATGCAGTTGAGTTGGTGTTCAGTATCTGCTTGTAAGGTAGATTAATGATCAGTGTAATTTACCTGCTGCATTTAAGAAAAGCAAGCCTGACCAGTTTGTTGGATGTTCCTTAGATAGTTTACCACTGTAATTATATCCTACATCACATTTATTCCCATAGGTTGTAGGCCTATTTTCACCACGAAACAAATATTTCATGAACTGATTGCCTGAGTTAGAGTAGTAGGCTAACCAATGCATTTTGAGAATATATATATTTTTTAGAGAATTAGAGAAAAGCAGAATATTATGAGTGGCTGTCAAAGTCAGCAGTGAACAGTAATATAACATATCCAGCACATGGACAGCACATGGACTCCCCAGGAACAAGAGAGAGAAATCCTGTGCTATGCCGACTAAGAGAGCCTACAGTTCTGATGATTGCTGCATATTCTGCTGCTACAAAATAACTGTGCTCAAATATTAATTTATTTCCCCCTGCATCTGATTAAATAGTCATGTCGTAATTTTACCCAGATCTTCTCCATTTGGCCCCTATAGACACAGGCCTTAAATCATGATGCCTGGGTTTCTCATGGAAGCATCTTCCTTTTATCTGTTGTTGCTTGTTGTGGCAATCCTATGTGTAAAAAAATGAAATAAAGTCTTCAGACTTGATATATAAAAAGAGACTGTGTTCCGTATCCAGCCACCTATTTGGGTCTTGTCACAGCATCACAGCCAAAGTCCTCCTTTAGGGCAGTACCTTAAAAGCAATACACATGTTCAAGGGTCTGATTGTTGAGTATATCCACAGGTCCCTGCAGAGGACCTCCTAATGAGGTCGACTGATTTAAATGTTTCAAAACACAGAGGGACAAACCACAGTGTGTTGACTGTTTGGGCGTGAGGACTGTTCAGATTCATGTACAACCTTCTCCGTTCTCTTTTTTATATTTTTTAATAACTATATGCATACAATCTAGCTATGCTACTTTTAAAATGCCTTTGCTGCCACTAATCTGACGCAAACTTGATCAACTGTCAAAGTTGCATTGAACAGGCCAAGAGTAAGCATCTTACAAGGTAATCTGAGAAGACCAGAATCAATGAGTATTAGGTTTTTTTTATGTACAGCCTTTCATTCAAATGGCTACAGCCTTCCTAAACAACACAAGGTAAAGAATGAAAAATGAAATAGCTTTAGGATTGAGCTCTTTGAGGGACATATCTCAGAAATTGTGCCAAAAAAACAACGTTCTGTATTTCTTGGTTATTGGGGTTACAAATGATTGGCGATTTACCACAGTAGCCAATCCTCTCACTGTCACATGCAAGTACTCATAGCCAGGAACATAACTAATACAACAACTGCCCAGCCATAGGTCCAGCGCAGAAGGATACAACAACAATGTCCAACTGGCTGGAGACAGCCGCAACATGTATTACCCGGGAAGGCACTCCTTCACAGTACAACATGTCAGTCTGTAGCACACGCGTGCTAAACAAGCATAAACCCTGAGCTGCAGGATATAGGAACAGGCACTCAATACAGGTCAATCTGTGGGGAGCTGTTTTTGACAGGGTGAAAAGGGTGCTCTATTAAATTATTCTTGTGGTATTTTGACCAAAATATGTTACAGGCATTTCACAAAGACCCCAAGGAACCATATCAACTTGTGGTAAAATGGGCATACGATGGTTCCTTAACAAAGCAGCCTCTGTGAGATTTTCAAGCAGGCGCCTTCCTTCATCAGTGTTTTATTGAATTAGGCCCATGACGCCTCCAGAAGCCTTAACAGTGATGTCTGGCTCCACAGACCAACCCTCCTCCATACTCATGATGGGTTAGACTTAGAACACATGTCACGACCAGAGAGAACAAGAGATACCCCTCAAGACACACCTCGACAAGAATTCAAGTATCTCAGTTCTAGTTTAGGTTAATTTATGTCCCCAAGTCGTCTGTGAGAGCCACAACCACTGGCTCACTTTTTCAGCATCCTCAGACAACTCCTTTAAAGCTCCTTTGAGTAACTATAGTCGATAACCAAAATCCAACGGATGTTTTGTGGTTGATTAAGCTACAAAGCCTCCAACACCTATCTCCACTGCTCTTGTGCTCACCAACTTTTCCTTCCACTAACAGTTCCTCATTCTTTAGCATCTTCCTTTCAAAAGCTTCATCAACCACATCTTCATCAACCACATCTTTATCTCAATAAAGTAAACAATGCGCTAACACTCAGAATACAACACCATGGAACTCTCCATCTCCAATCCCTCACTTGCAGCATTTGCCAGTCATGTTTGTATGTGCCTGGTGTCCACTTTCAGACCCCTCGCACACAAATAACAAATCCTCCTGTCCCTATCATTAACCAGCAAAGAGTTAACCTCAACTCGTAAATTCTAAAAAATAAACAATCAAATGATTTTTAAAACTGATTATGTCTCCATGTGCAGCAACTTTGAGTCAGGCTAGTTTTACATCCAGACAAATTATGTTTTTAATGAGCCAACACCCAAACACAACTTGCAGCTTCTGTCTGCACAGACCCACTGACAGAGGTTCTGCAATTTTGGGAGGACATCCTAAGTGGCTTCAATGATGAATTAGCTTCCATAGCCAAAAGTACTCTCCAGCTGATCTTCATCATCTCAACACCATGTCAGTTTAACCATTGCCCTTGCTTTGCTTCAGGATCTGCTGCTGCTTGTCTAGTTTCCTCTACTTTCTCCCGAATAAAGCTAGTTAGCATCTGCCTCCTCTCCAGCAATGTAGCCTTACCTCACGCTTTCCAACTGTCACCTAACCCAATCTTCCACTCCTGTTCCTGGCCAGTGATATCCTTTTGCGTTTATGCGCCTTGTGCATGCTGAACGGCTTCACGTAGATTCCATTTCCTCCCTGTTTTTACCACTGGAGCAGTGTCCTTGACTATTGGCTCCTTAGACTGTGACAAAGCCATCTCCTGATCTCCAGGCTGGTCTTAGCACATTTGAAGTTCTGCACCAAGCTGGTCATTGGAAACTCCAGAATTCCTTTTTCATACAAAGCTATAGTACTTAAACACATGGCAATAACAGCCTTTTTCATGACTCTCTCAAATTTCTCCACCTCTGAAATACCAACTTCATGCACAGTCAAAGGCCACCTTAAGCATAAGCCCAAAAGCGTAAGCCAAAAGCCCAAACTGTAAGCACCACAATTTCAGTTTACCAGTCAAGAAGGTTTTATCAATAGTACTGATAGCCTTAACATTTAATTCTCTGAGCTGTAAAACCTGTCTTCGGTCACGCAATTTGAAATTGTGCCACCTGTCTAAACTCTTCACAGGTTTTCCATAATAGCGGGAATCATGTCACCATCAATATAAAGCCTCTCTTCCACCAGTTTTCCCTTACTGATAGAGACACTTCTACATTTGCTAGGTTTCACTTTCATCGTTGCCCATTTCAGACTGTAACAAGGCTAACAAGCGCCGGTACATGGAGCAGTTGTTGTCAGGATGGGAGGTAACCGGGTGCCGTCCTGCAGCCTTTCACCACCAACAACCCATTTAGATGCCCTTATAATGGTGAAAGGGTACATCCAGCCATAATACCAATCTCCAAATGCTGCCAGGATGTGGTGTACTTACTTGGGTTAAAGCACAGCTGAATATCCCCAAAATATGGCCTATCTAACACTGAAATCTTCTCAGGGACCCTAAAGTAGCTGAATGCCTTCTACAGCAGACTGTGTGGCACCGATCCAAAGGCATTTGGGAGTTCTAAAAATACGACACGGAGGTCCTTGCCTTCTGTCCTTACTGTCTGAATTTGATGCTAAATCATGCTGCTATGTTCCAAACATCCAGATGCCACATTGTCGGGATTGTTCCTTTTCCCATATACTTTTCATAAGCTTCAATAGATATTTAAAAACATCAAGGGCTCCTTAATAAATACAATAAGGTACCCCGTTAGGGAGACAATACAGTCCTTGCACAGCACACAACCTCTTGCATCTCACTCCACCTGGGCAGGCCATCGTCTATTGAACCTATCTCTCCAATTGGAGGATTGTAACACACAATCCACATGCCTCTGCCTGTCCCTATGTAGCCGGTGAAGATACTACTCTAGTTCCATTCTTTCAACGCTCAAATTTCCCATTTTCTCTAGGAGTGAATAAAGACTCCATGGACCATGGACCATTGTAGAATGCAATCCTAGCTCAATTATTTCTTCGTCCTTTTTCATCTGAGGAGCTCCACCTTCCTTTACACAGTCTACTCTTCACCTATACCTGCAGTACACTAATACCTTCACTTTGTTCATCATCTGCTTGTATCTATAGGCTAGGTGCACGAAATACTCAGTGTGGGCAGTTTGTTTCCTGTTTAGCCAGGTGTATTTGAACCTGCCACTATTCTGAATGTAATTAGCGTCTACACGGACCTGGTTAGGTGTCGCACCTAGTGAATCAGCATTACGATAAAGAAGGACTTGTAGACACTAATTACTTTCAGAATAGTGGCAGGTTCAAACACACCTGGCTAAACAGGAAACAAACAACCCACACTAAGTATTTCGTGCACCTAGCCTATTGCTTCTTCAGCTGTCTCCTTTCTTGAATCAGCCAATTTGTTGTGTCTCTGGTCTAAACTTAATGTACAAGACTGTATTACTAAGAGTTTTATGAGTGAATATAAATGGTAAAGTTATCAGAAATGTAATGCTGTCAGTTGGGTGTTGATATGCATTTTCGTCAAAAATCACCCTGGTCATTTTTGATCAAACACACAACAAGTGTTAAGTTGTAAAACTACACATTTTACAATGCATATATTATGGACATTTTAAATATGACTAAATAAATCAACTTTTCAAATGTGTGTTGTTAATTGCTCAATACTGTGGCAGCCCAGCTCTCAACAAGACGCAACAAGGGAATTTCAAAGCACGTTCTTTATTAACTCTTTTAAATTACAAACCAAGGTTGTCAAATGAACAGAAAATAGGGGAAAAAACCTCCGCCTTGCACCCAGTGCAACCGGCACCTTCCCCTCTCTCTCTACTCTCTTTTAACAAACTCATTGCTGCTCAGGTGCCAAACTAGTCTAACAATTTGCACCTGAGCTTGCAATCAGTGGATGCCCGACCTCACTAGTCCCCAGAGCACCTTCCCAAGGGTCCTAGAGCCTGCCCCGTATAGTCCTGGTCATCCATGTTAACCTAAGTGGGAGCCTAAGAGCATTGTTAAATGCAGAAAATGCTAATGATTTTGACATTTGGTTTTGGTGAATTTTAAGTGAATTTCCCTTATTTTGAATAAAACCGAGTGGTACAACATAATTACAAGGAGGCTTAACAACTATAAAGGATGTATAATTTCCAAACACTGTGATGAAGAAAATTATAGGAGCATCTTTAGAGAAGTTTAAATCAAAATAGATCAAAATGCATTGTTTACAAATGGCAGTAACATTCCTGTCAGGTCGGTCTATTGTACAACCACTACAAGTCTAACCATGTTGTGAACAAAGCATGATGGTTCATTTGATTTAAGGTGTAAGGTGGCAGCATTTCCAAACCAGCACTTTCCACAAAAGACTTAAAATAAAATAATAATAAAGACGAACAATTGCAACAGTCTCAAAGACTTTTGACACAGTATTTCAAGTCGCCCTATACAGAAGCACATCATAATCAATACTTTGCAGTATGTAAGTACATTGTATGTACAAAAGAAAAAAAACAATTTAACTCTTCATACATGATACAAAAAAGGAGAATGTGTGACCATATCCAGCCACCTAATTGGGTCTTGCCACAGCAAACCCTTTTCCATGTAATAGATATTGGTAAAACGAATCATCATTCAATCATGGTAACAAAAAAACAAACCAAAACATTGCCCTCCTGTAAGATCACACGACACATGGATTACACATATAGCTGGACAGCAAGGCTGGACTGTTACAAAAAAAAAAATGGCTCTGGCATTTTGTCTCAGACTGGACAACCTCAGCTGATCACGTATAGCATGCACCTTTCTGCTTCCCTTAAATATCTTACACTGAAGACTACACCATATAACCAAACCAATACCTCTGTAAGATCTGAGATTTTTAATTGACCCATGAGGTAATTGTGTGTTGAAAGATATGTTGAGTTATAACATATCATGTCTAGACTAATTGCCTGATAAAGATGTGAAAGCAGCAAAAGCTGCATTAAATGATACTGCAGTGGTAATGGACAAGTTGTTCTTGGAGGAATCAATTCTAAACATCCTCCAGTGTCACTTTCCATGAACAAACTAATCAGAGTTTAGAGATGAGATGAGATGAAAGCTGAGCATTGGGCAATATTGTTTATTTGGTTGTTTGAGATCTTGAACCAATTTTTGTTAATAATGTTTAATGACTGTCCGGGCCCTGACACCACTTTCCCAGGGACAATTTAAGGTCCCAAAAGAAGAGGGGAAAAGAGCACATAGCCTAATAAAGAAATGAACAAAGCGCAAACAACTGCTTCATATTATAATGTTTATGGTTAGCAATTAGATTTTTACAAGTGCCTCATCGCACATCTGTCTCAAAAAGTTTCTCCTGAGGAATTTTTAGAAGAAATATCTGTACCTCAATTGGTACATAATTGAAACAATAATGAGATCACACCTAGGGTTGGTTTGAGAACTAAAATTGTCCAATGGGAAAGGTACCCTGAAAAGTTTGTAGCAGTAAGGCAAAGGTTATATTATAATCAATCTAACTTAACATAGGGTGGTTACACAGAGCAGAGTTTCAGAATCGTTCTAAAGAAGAGGCTTGCCTGAAGAACACAACAGGGCTCTAGATGGCACTTTTTTGATGTAAGATAACGTCATCTCACATTATATGATTTGGTTATTTAATACATGTATGATGTGCAAAATCTTTCCATCATAGAGCAAATATACAATACACGACTACGGATCAAGGCAGCAATTTCCTGTCAATTCAATCAAATTTAAGGCGCTCCTGACACGCAGTAAGTTCGGCGCTTGATGAAGCGCACTATTTGGTCAAACATAAAACCCGGAAAAGTTTGTTTGCTTCTGCAACCATCGAGTGGCAATGGATTGTTGAACATTTTCGGCCTCAGACTGTTGACAGAAATCCAGTCCGGGTCTTCCCCGTTCCCAGTTCTCTGCTCAGTTTACTCCTAACGGCGCTGCAGCAACAGAGCGTGCTGTCAGGTGCGGAGAGAAGCCACTCGCCAAGCGTCTCCAACAACCCCTTCATCACCAGACAGTTTTGTTGTAGACACTTTTTCGATCATTTCCGGATAATGTTCTAGGATTAACTACATTGTATCCCGTCTAAAGACTGCTGTCAGCGATAAACTGAAGGTAAGGCTTCATGTTACTGTCTACAAAGCGAGTGGGTGCCTCTCGTTTGAACAACCACCACATATTCAGCATTTTGAGGCGTTATACTTCTATTTATTGTGGTAAATGACTGCATAGACAGTCCCCTTTTATAGCCACGTAATGTATTTTTCTTTTCGTTTACACGGTGGACATATTTGCGAGCTTAAGGGAAACGCACTTGAAATGTCAGTGTCCACACTATCACGGATATGCATTGCGTTCATGGAAGCTGGTGCTATCATTACCTAGCGGTGCACAATATGCGTTGATGAGTGTAACAAAGAAGTACCTGCTTCTGCAAGATAAACTGGTATGTAGCAAACATATAAGTGGTAGCCCACGTACATATAGGCTACAAAGACTGGCAGATTGTGAGTACATGACTGGGTCTCCAACGGTACATTTTCCGTTTCGGTTCATAGCAGTTCATCGAATCTCATGCGTATTTTCCATATACGAGTACACTATTTGGTGTAAATATATTTCTAATTGTTGTTTCCGAATGAGTCACTACTTTTGCAGCGTAGTACTTGTTTCTAAAAAGAAAACACAGCAACGGTAGTAATGACACAGTATCAAAGGGACGTGAGACGCGAGCTGAATGAATCAAATGAGGCTCCGGTTTCCCTTCAAGCAAATGAATACCTCTATCGGCATGCATCCGAATGATGCAGTTTGGTGGGCTGAATAGCTTACTTTAGCGCTCGGATTGTGATGATCACGTTGATGGTGTGGGAAAGCAAGTGTTCCGCGCTCCCTGACTAACTTCAGTCAAGGAGAAAGCCAGGTAAATCGTCTTTGCTGCAGGTGACGCACCGAGCCACCTCACTAGGAAGCGTTTTCAGGCGTTTACTGTACATCTTCAACATGTCGATAATGGTGAAGCATTTATGGCTAGGTAATAACATTTGTTTAAGTACAAAAAATAAACCTGCACTACCCATTTCTCATTGATCACTTGTACTTCTCTGGGTTTCTTGCGCACAAGAAATAGCTATTTATGACAAGTACATATTTTGATAATCAGTAATCCTAGATAAAGTCTGAAATGGCAGCCCTTGACATACCTGTGCATGGATTAGGCTACCCTCTGTTTTTGGGGCATGTTTGCAATATTATCATCATCAGGAGTCATAAGCTTCCCTCTGCCTTCCCTGGCTGCCTATTTGTCTGCTTTGGAGAGAGGATTTGCAGAAAATGGTAATCTTCTGACAGAGAGAAAAGACATTAAATCCAATTTAAGGCCACATTTGAAAGAGTCAGAGCGAGAGAATAGTTTAGCCATGACCAACCAAAAACACACACACACACACACACACACACACACACAGACACACACACACACACACACACACACACACACACACACACGCACACACACACACCCACACACCCACTCATGGAAGAGTCCGAAGTGCTGTCTTCAGTAATACAGTAATACATTTTGCTGGGATGTGGCGGCACTGGGGTGGTAAGTTAGATAGCTATATAGATAGTTTAGCTTTGAGTAAACACTGACACGAAAAGGTTTCACACACTGCTGTTGTTGTCTGTAAGGATCATGTTGATTTGAATGTTTCAGCTTTCACTCGACTGGCATAGCCTACCAGCAGTATATTCTAACTGCATTTAAGGGTTCTCTTCTCTGCCTTGTAAATGTTTAAGGGGCATTTAGCTTTTCGTTTTTGGAATGAAAGGTTTCAGGGTACTGTCTGAACATACTATTCCCTCCCTATGAGCCAGAAATGATCAACTCAGAATTCTTCATCAGTGTAACGTCAGATTGGGAGTTCATTTTCATACGGCAGCCTACAGGAACTTGACCTTTCCAGGCATGCTAATCAGGAGGATCAGGTTATTTTTATCAGACTTTTTTCTCCTACAAGCTAACAATGCTAGCAGTGGTTAAACCTCGGACATTGTATTACTTCATTAGTTTTCCTTGCCAGCCAAATAACTATTATGAAGGCTAAATGCTACAAACTGAATGAATCTCGTGGATGATGTTTTGTGAACTTGGAGAGGAAGCTTTCAGGGAGACATTCATTCGAGAGACCAAATTAATGACTGTCAATCAACGTTCTAGGTTATCAAGCTAGTTGTTATCAAGCTAATTGTTAGCTAAAATGTATCATATATTTGTCTGTTTGTGAATATGATTAGCTACCGACAACAAGTCCTGAGACCCCTGAAAATATAACAAGGCTGGTTATTTTTCTAAATTGGCACTTAGCTGCTAATGTTTGAGTGTATTGTGTTTAGCTAGCCTTTTAAGTTATGCCCTCTGGCTATCTTACACCTGTAGCCATTGCATCCAATTTCATCTTGAGTCATCAGGTCCCCTTTTTAGTCTAACCATCTCAATTTCACAGATTGGATCATTTGTTTCATCGGGAAGCTGGTAGTTTGTGGATTCTTTGCATTCTTTGAGATTTAGTTTGGTAGAATGAGAATAGTGAACCTTTAACATTGACATACTTGGTTATGACTTACTGTGATTAGTGTGTTATTTTGTCACAGGCACAAACCATAGAGGAAAGCCGATTGTCTTGGTTGTGAATGCCCAAGGTTGTGCGTCATTGCAAATAACTTCATGGCTATGATCTGATAGCAGGCATGAAATAAAGGTGAAGGTCTATTACATTGCATGTTATTCAGCATTTCATACAATACACAACCTGAAGTGTACTTATGTCTAATGTAAACGATTTAAAGCTGTGCTGAACTGCAGCTTTGTTAAATTCCATAGGATTGTGAGTGTGTTGCCATCTCATACAAAGTAATTTGCCAGTCAGAATGGAGGTCAAGTACATACAGTAAACTCTTAAACGGAACTAGAACTAAAAGATTACAAGGTCAGAAAATTGTCAGAGGAAATATAAGAATGCTGCTATGCAAAACAATAAATGGACTTAAGGGACGATAATGGAATACTATAAGCAGATGCCGTGGTCTGTCAGTGGGAGGAGCCAAGGATCCCTGTTGATCAGCCATGTACACTGAAAAAGCAGTCACTGGATTATAAAAGCCGTCATTGTGGGTTTGTAGACTCAAGAGCAGCTTGACACGGACACCTTACATCTCAATGTTTCAGCATAGACCTGTTGGTCTTACAGCTGTGTACATGTTGTTTCTATAATTCACATGTCTGTGTGCGGTATACATGCATGCATTACATTAGGAACCATTCAAGCCCCAGCCTACTCCATTGACAGTGGAAAGGGGCAGTGATGTAAGCAGTGGGTCTGGTGTTGTCATCAGTCAGCATCAGAGTCCATCTTTGGCCACTGAATCTCCATGTTTCTTGATGGCTGACAAACCGTTGGTGTTGACCAGGGACTGAGCCGAGATGTGCTGTGGAGGGAGTCACATAATCAGATTCATTAGAGCTCCTCCAGTCCTCATGTCAAGTGAGTTGGCACAGCCCACATTATCTGCCTCTCTATGGAGCCACGAATAGACTGCGATGCTACACTCTGATGGGTTTCTGTCACTACTTATCGAGGAAGTATGCAGGTAGAAATTTACAGAATATACTGTAAATGTGCACATTCTTTATGATATCATATTGATTGGAATAGTCCCTGTAAGTTCTAGGTGTAAACAAGACGCACACTGTCCCTCAGGGATTTCTTTGAAGTGTAAAGGTTATGGGTTATTGATGTTAGATGAACAGACCTCGGGCAACATGGTCATGTTTTGACGAACGTCCACATCATGCTTGGCCCTGCAGCGATGGGATCAAGAGCGGATGGGACTTTAATGGTGTTCTGCCTGGTGTGAGGTTCTGCCATGGTGGAGCTCTGGGGCTCCGATGGACTCGGGCTGCTGCCATATGGCGCACTCCCTGCCTGTGTCTTCTACACCGCATTATTTCACTGCTCACCTTTCAGTGAGCCACTAAAGAACACTAAATCACTGAAGAAGCCTAAGAGCACATTTCATTTATGGGCTCATTGGGATTTGAGCAGCATTAAGGAAAAGGGCTTGAGGTAATCTGATTAGGAGGTATTCTGTAAAGCCCATTTTAAAGACAGTTATCAGTTTAAAACAATATGCTTTAGGTGCCCTTCACAGCATAAAAGTCGGATTCATTGGCACCCACAGTTTCTCGTCTGGTACTTTCTTTCTTTGAAGGTTACGGTCTCGTGCTTGAAATACCACACAATGGACCAAACAGAGATGTGACGAGAGGCGAACAATGCAAACAGACAGTGCTGAGATGAAAATTAGCATTGTGGCAAACTGATCATCCTAACAGTATCAGACTGCTAATTTGATAGGCCCATTTGAAATGAGTCACTGGAGCTGACACGCTATCTCAGTTGATTATTGTCTTGATTTGTCATCCATTTCCGTTTTTTACCAGCAACTAGATTTACATTTACTTTGTTAGATACCCTTTATCATATTGCTATGTGCATGACACAGGTTAACGGAGGGTGATAAGATGTTAGTCTTGCCTTGATGGCCGTGATCATGGTATTGTTATGATGGTCAGTCGGTCGCAGGAAATATGTATTCGAAGAAAGGAAAGGATGTTGGAAGCTCGCAGGGTTACTCTTCCTTGAAAGGTACGCAAGATGAGCAAAAACACTTCAAGATGTTAGTCTTGCCCTGATGGCCGTGATCATGGTATTGTTATGATGGTCAGTCGGTCGCAGGAAATATGTATTCGAAGAAAGGAAAGGATATTGGAAGCTCACAGGGTTACTCTTCCTTGAAAGCTACACAAGATGAGCAAAAACACTTTAAGATGTTAGTCTTGCCCTGATGGCCGTGATCATGGTATTGTTATGATGGTCAGTCGGTCGCAGGAAATATGTATTCAAAGAAAGGAAAGGATGTTGGATGATTGCTGGGTTACTCTTCCTTGAAAGGTACGCAAGATGAGCAAAAACACTTCAGTTAAGGAAAAGGAGACCGGCAGTGCTGTCTCATAAGCTCACTGCATGAATTCAGCCCTGATCCTGAGAGCCAATTTGACCCTGTCAGCCTGCAAAAGAAAAAATCAATTATGACATTTTGTACTAAATTAGATTAAACATTCTAATCCTTTATTAATTATTATCTGTCAGACGTATTTTAATGATACGAAGATGTCCTAGAATCCGGCGTACTCATCCTGCTTGGTGATAAGAAAAAGCCAAGGGGCACCAAGTCTGAACAACTTCCTGCAGTCGTTATTTATAACACCGTCCATTACTCCAAGAATAGGGCACCATGTTGGCTTTGAAATGGAAAAGGCTAGCACGTATAAACAACGCCTTAAAGAGGTTTCCATCCTCCTGGCACCAAGACCACGTGAATAGGAGGTATTTATGCCACTGAAGGTGGGAGGATGATTCACAAAAAAAAACCCGATGCAATCTGTGTAACAGTGGCGTCGTATCACGACAAGCCAGTGATTCACCAGCGTGCACAAACATGGTGTGTCATAACTGTAACAGAAAATCAAAATGGAGTGCTGTCTGAAAAGTGAAGGTTGTTTGAGTAATGTGAGACACAATGCCTTAACCTTTAATATTCACAGCAGTCCTAAGAGATTTTGCTAAATGTGTTGAACTTTTGACCCATCCCTACTTGCCTTGCTGCAGTAATGACTGAATGGATTTTGCATCCGAATTCTGACTCTCGGCCTGATCTGTAAGCCTTCAGGATTTTACAGATCTGCTATAGGCCAGTGGTTATGGTCTGGACCATACAGCTCACTTGGTAGCCCTGGATAATTGTAGGTCTGTGGAGGCTAAAGAACAAATCTTTAAATATGGAATGACATCTGCATCATGTAATTGGTTTGGCTAAACAGCTGTTGTTCACACTCTGAGATGATGTAGAACATTGAGCTGCCAAAAGATGGCATGGAGAAGTGCTGAAAAGCTTTGGGGTTATACCTGAGAAAGGCAAGCGTGAAAGAGGGACTCTTTCTTAAATTTTGCAGAAAGCAGTGACTAGTTAATTGTTTGTATTTTGTTTGATTATTTGTACTTTGCTTGTACAAAGGTTCATTTGATGAGAATTAATATTTGTGTCTTAAACCACAACACATTACACAGTTAACAGAGTTAACCATTGTTAGCTGGCCACACAAAGACACATATTTTGAAACTAATGCCATGCCTGTTTCAGTTAGCCTCTATCAACACATGCATGACTGGCACAAGCCTACCAGGCTCTGACAGGGAGACCCACTCTGGCAAGGACAGGTTGGCATCCATAGTCTAAGGCCCTTTAGGACACGGCAGGGACAGCTGAATCCATATACAGTACATGTGTCTGCATTGGGACAGCAACAAGCAATGCTATTCTGCCATATGCTGCTTGAATTTATTTTTTATTAGTTATTTATTTTCAAAATGGCATCACTATTTTTATGGTTTGCCATTCGACCTTGAGTCTGACCTTTCTTCCATCCTAATGAATGAACATCAAGTATGTTATCCTTCTTTTAGTATTTACTAAATGACACATGCTGTAATTTTTCCTGTTCTTATGTGAATTGGCATTATTCACTGTCAGGTTATGATGAATTTACTTTTCTTTTTCCTTTTTTTAATAGACATTTTATATTGAGTTTGGATGCTTTCTGTTTGTTCTGATGTTTAGCACTGTTGTTTGTGAAGAGCTATGTCTATCTCTATCAGCCAAATCAGCTGTATGGATTAGCTAAAAGGAGGATTTTTTTAATGATGTCCACAACAAATACAGAAATAGTAGCTCCCCAAGAACCTGAAAACGAGTTTAGATTATAACACTGTTATGACAAAAAACAATGACTTGTATGTTCAGGGTCTTTGTTGTAAGCCAGTGTACGTCTTCTCCAATTACAACAGCTGCCCAATTGGTTTCCCGCCCATATTAGCATATGTGTGAATCTAATCTGCAAATGCAAATGTTTCTGGCTGTGTGTTGTTCTTCAAGGGCATTGATTTGAGTCAGCATATGCCAGTGCTTTATGATCCTTACATGCACTTTCATAACTTTCATGTAGTGCACTATTCTTTTGTCTAAATGTCTTTATAGTTTGGATTTGTAATTTTATTAGTTTTGCAAATCGGTGAATAATTACTTGGACATACCGGCATTATGTACTTGTTAGATTAACATACCAGGTACCAGTTGAAATAAAACAAAAAGGCAATCTGCCACTCGTGGTCATGCAGATTTAGATAGTCTCCAAGTAGGAAGGCAGAAAAACAATGTGACGAAAGCATAGCTGTGATGCGTGGAATGATCAAAGTGTGGTCCGCTCTCTCCACCAAGCTGCGGAGGTGATGAAGTGTTGCTTGGAAACAGCCTATTAAGGATGTGCCAAGCAGATTCTCTGTGCTGTTGCATGTAGCAGGTCACAAGGAGCGCTGTACCTGCAGGTTAATGCTGTCTTATTGCCAAACTCGTGTCAGTGAGTTAGCTGAGCCTGTGAAAGCAGCCCTGTGCATTCCTCATTAACTGCAGTAACAGTAGCATTAGTCAGATGAGGCACGTCATTTTTTTGCATAGAATCTCATCGTCACTTTCCCCCTCCGCCTTCAGAGCTCACCTCAGTGCGTCAGAGGCTAGTTCTGAACTCCTACCCAGGCTCGAGCCATAATAGTCATGTGTAAAGAAAGGGCTGTTGAAGCGTGCTCTTCACTGGAGACCTGGAGAAGGGCCAGATCCCTGTCTTCAGCGGTAACCCTGGCTACCTGCCAGCACGCCTCTCTCCATCAGGTGGCTTGTTATTGTCAACTCTTTTTTTTTTTTGCTATTTTGAGAGGAAAGGGGACCTGCGTGACTGATTTTCATTTGATTTGTTCCAGCTCAGTGTCAGGTTTACCTAGGGGGACATTGGCATATCTAACAGCCATGTGTCCTGCTAAGATGCTATTTGTGTTCATCTTTTTTCCCTGTTAGGACAGAGAATATAGCCGTTGTCGTCTGCGTAAGAATAGATTATCCGGTCACCATTTTGTAAATCATTTTAACAGTATGTTTTTATGACAAGGTTCAGTTTGTTTTGAGCCATGCAGAGGAATCATATACTATTATGTGAATGAAAGGTCACGTTGTAATGAAATGTAAAACTGAGCACATTCCATGCACAGTGTTGACAGTGAAGCGCAGGTTGTCGCCTTGATAGTTATTTATGCTGTCCTATATATTTTACTCTGCACATTACTGTCTGATATTGATTAAGTGATGTATTGATTGATTGATGTCAACTATAAATCAGTTTAGGCCTACCTGCTGGGAACTGTGGTATAGAAATCAACATTTAAGGCACTTCTGTTAGCAGTGGGGTATTTTTCTAACCACAGTGTCTTCAGTATCTATATTCCAAGGGACGGAATGGAAAGTAATGCAGTTGGCTGACCTAAGCAGCTCATTAACAAGCATGTTAGCAAGCACATGCAGATAGTTGGACCTTGCCAGATAATATTCACGTCTTAGGCTATGCTTACTATGTCTGATTTACACACTGATTGGTTTACCAACATATTTGTGTTCTTTCTTGCAATGTAGAGGGCAGGATATTTACATACATTTCCATCTATTCATTTAGCAGACACTGTTATGTAAGGTGACGTACATTACAGGTAGGCACTACCATCAGAAGCTTCCCTGGTAATCAAACCCATGATCAAGTTGAGCCCCTTGCTCTACCAGTTGCTCTGCCCACTGGGCCACAAATAACCTTTGAATCGAGGATGGATTAGCATATTGGAATATTTTGATGCCATGTTAACCTACCATTAGCGTCACTGTTGGTAGTGTTGAAACCAAGACTTGCAGCTCTTAAAAAGTATTTGATGGTACAAGATGAATGCACTGAATAACACTTTCACAGGAAAAAAAAACTAATCTTTGACGATTCAGAAAAGCAATTATATTCACATTTCTGATAGAATTTGCAAAAGTAACAGGTCAGTTTTATTTCAGAGGAAGGCCCTTGGTTAGCTGTCTTGAGAGATTAAGGATAGCTCAGATCGGAGGGACGTCTGGAGAGCTGGAGCATGGGTGGCGCCTCGTGCACTCCCACTGTACATGCCTGTGGCAGTGGCTCTGTGCATTATCATTGGTCAGAAGGGAACATGCATGCATCTCCATTATGTGTGAGCTGGCTCCAGCTGAATGCGTCTGAGAACTGGAGCAACTCAGAGGCCCGGGGACCAGCGGGCCCCAGAATAGAAGACATGAGCTCATGATATGTTATGGTTAACGAAACATGCAGAGCATGTTACTGCCGTGAGTTTTTCAATGCTCTCGCTCGCATGTTTTCAGATCACATCGTGGGGTTTGGGGAACTCATGTTACAAATGTACTGTTTCCTCCCAAATACTGCGAGATGGGTGGAAAGTTGAAGAAATCTTGGATTGTCTTTAGTTCAAGTCAAACATGCTGGGGTGGAGTGGGTGAGGTGAGGTGAGGTGAGGTGAGGTCAGGTGAGGTGCTAGACTATTTTCAGAGATAAAATAAAATTGGATTAGCATTTCCCTTGCTCCCTGGTCCTCATTTCGCTGTGTTTAATCACCAGTGAGGTCTCTAAATTAAAAGGGCAAGGTGTTGTTTTCTCTCTAACTCTCTTCCAAGGGCTTGCACTTTTAATTGGCCGGTTCATGGGCTCTAAATGCTCAACATAGAAAGCGCACACACAGTAGTTTTATTACAGATGAACTATGTTCTCTCCTGAGATGAAAACAATGTTCTCATCGCAATGTGTTTAAAAAAAAACAGTTAATTGTTAATTGCTTGGAAAGAACAAGGTTATGTCCCAAAGTGTCCAGAAAAAAAGAGAACATAAGTTGCTGACTACAGTGTAATGTTTTAGATTTAAGGAAGAGGTTTACGGAAGATGTAGCCGTCTCTGTCAGGAAAAAAAAAGAAAGAAATATAAAAATGCTGATAAAGCAGATTTATTTTGCTGTATTCTGACACCACTGGGATTAAATATCATCTTCTGTCCTGCTTAAGTAAAAGAATTGGGACTGTTGTGAAGGCATATCTGACATCCTTTTGCACTGCTCACAAACATCAAAAGTAATACAACTCAAATTAATTCAGTGTTATTTAATAATGTGGGTATAAAGTACATTCAAATAATGAATTATACCACTGTGTCATTTATATAGTGCAAATTAATACAGAAAGCAAGTATCAGATTAAAAAAAGGGACTAGTTGTCACCCTCTGTTGGAGTTGCTATTTAGTTAAGTAAAACCACAGTGATATTGATTAGTGTTAGCTCCTGGGAGGGCTGTAACTCCAAGCACACACACACTTCACACCTCGTCCTTTGTACAGAGCAAACCAAATGTTTACAGTTCATGTGGTCTCTGTTGGCAGGGGATTGAGAGTGCTGCTCTGACCTTTGGGTACCTGGAGTGTATTATAGATATGAATAGGAAAAGGTCAGATCAGCATGCTGCACATAAAGCCGTTTGAGTCCAAAAGCCTCCTCATTGTGTCGGTGCCGTGTAGACGTGTGTGTGTGTGTGTGTGTGTGTGTGTGTGTGTGTGTGTGTGTGTGTGTGTGTGTGTGTGTGTGTATGTGTGTGTGTTTGAGTCCAAAAGCCTCCTCATTGTGTCGGTGCCTTGTAGACTGTGTGTGTGTGCTGTGTGTGTGTGTGTGTGTGTGTGTGTGTGTGTGTGTGTGTGTGTGTGTGTGTGTGTGTGTGTGTGTGTGTGTTGAGTCCAAAAGCCTCTTCATTGTGTCGGTGCCGTGTAGACTGTGTGTGTGTGTGTGTGTGTGTGTGTGTGTGTGTGTGTGTGTGTTTGTGTGTGTGTGTGTGTGTGTGTGTGTGTGTATGTGTGTGTGTGTGTGTGTGTGTGTGTGTGTGTGTGTGTGTGTGTGTGTGTGTGTGTGTGTTTGAGTCCAAAAGCCTCTTCATTGTGTCGGTGCCGTGTAGACCTGCACCAATCAGGCAATGGGCGCTGGGCTGTCGAGACTTGATGATGTGCTGGTTGCTTTGTAAAAAGCAAGTAAAGGTTGAAAAAAAACAGGTTTGAGCTGTACGTATGTTGATCAGTCTTTGCTGCCGTAAAAAAGGGAATGTGGATGATTCAGGAAAGGATTGTTTCCACATCTCTAGTGTCAGTCAGCCATTTTTGAAATCTCCCGGGAGAACAGAGACATGGCGTACAGAGACTGCTAGGGCGGACAAAGTCAGAAATGAGCCGTATGAGTCCAATTTTCATCTACATTTCTCAAGCAACTCTGGACCACCTCCCACCTACTGGGCCCATCCTGGCAGGGAGCCTACCCCTTGTGTGACTATTCCAAACCAAGCCCCAGAATAGCCCCCCAATCCTGCTGACACACTGCTTGCTTGACCGTCCCGGTGCTGACTAAAAAAATAAAATAAAATAAAAACCCCTCAACTCAAACTGAGGGTCAGCCTGTGCCAAAGTCCACTGTTGGCTGGGGCTGAGAGGCGTCACTGTTGTTTGAAGCCTCTGTGCCAGTGACTAATTCACAGCTAGCGCACTCTGAGCCGAGTGGATGGTTCAGAGCTGGTGGGGATGCGCAGGCACCCCAGAGTGTCTCACCCTAACCTGTTACTCAGCCAGGCGTCTTTGCCACTACCAGCCTGAGAAGGGACTGAGAGCGTGCAAGAGAGAGAGAGTGTGAGAGAGGGAATGAGATAGAGAGAGAGATAGTGAGAGAAAGAGTGTGAGAGAGATAGTGTGTGTGTGAGAGAGAAAGAGTGTGTGTGATAGAGAGAGAGAGAGAAAGAAACAGTGAGAGAGAGAGAATGTGTGTGAGAGAGAGAAAGAGAGAGAGAGAGAGAGAGATAAAGAGAGAGAGAGAGAGAGAGAGAGAGAGGGGGACAGCAGATGGGCTCAGTGGGAGCTTGGGCCCAATGACTGCTTTTACCTTGACATAACAATTACATCTCTTGTCCTTGACCCCTTTATTTGTGACCCTTGAGATTCCTTCCTTGTGTGGCAGGACATAGTTTGTACCAGACCACCAAACAAGGCCATTGCACAAATCCATTGACAGAAGATTTAGTCGAGTCTAATCAGCTTTTTTTTTAAACATTTTTTTTTCTAGTTTTCTCCCGAGCTTAACCCTCCACAATATGTGAATGGTTAGTCAATGATAATGATACTACTAACTGGATTTATGAGATCACATTTAGGACGTAGCTAGTACACCAGATTACTGAGTTGCCATGTCAATTACATAAGTAATGCTGGAAAAGGGATTAAAGGTTTCATTTCTGTAATTGCTTGACAGCACCTCTGTGGAAGTCTGTTGTGAAATGAGATTGTGACAAAATATGCATTCAGACATCAAGCAAACAGCACTGTATTTGTGATCTCTGAGCCCTCTCAAATATTTATTTTGTGTTTCCCTTTCAACATTTGACATCTACAAAAATCACAAAATATGCCACAAACTTAGATCTGGGGTACTGGCCAAATGCTCTGTTGACTAATTCATTTAAAATGCCATAATTGATTCTACATTTTAACAGCAGTAACAAAAATCTTTTTACTTTTTATTTCTCCCTCGTCTTTATGTTGTGTTGAACCCCCACCACCACCCTGGAAATTAAACAAAATCAATGACTAATACATACTGTACACAGTCACAAACGGTTCGGCTTTTCTGCTGTGGCCTCCATGTAATACGTATGATTGATCTACCTTCAAATCAAATCTAATTGTGTACAAATATGCCATTCACTGAAGAGAGGGATTGGGCTAGATTGTGATAAATTGTCAATAGCTTAATCTCCTTTGCAGTGACCTACTTTGTCAAATCTTCGCATTCAGTAGCCATAGTTGCTGTCATTGTGAACATTTACATCTACACTAAAGAAAAATGGACCTTGCCAATTTCAGTTACCATCACATTAAATGATTAATGTGTGTGCTTAACAGTCTAACAGAGAAATTGTGAAGTCTTCAGGTTTAATAGCTGAAAACAGCACTCATCTCTATCTCTCTCTCTCTCTATCTCTCTCTCTCTCTTTCTCTCTCTCTCTCTCTCTCCCTCTCTCTGTCACACACACACACACACACACACACATGTAAGGTTGTGTAACCCATTGCTGAAGATGTGTGTTTGCATTACATACACTCCAGTAAGGCTGGAATTGTCACTGTCTCGCCAGTGAGCATTTGCGAGCAGTGAGCTCCCCACATCCTGCAGCCAGAGCTCATTAAAGAGAACAGCCCTCAGCTCTGCTCAGCCACATCAGCTGACCGCAGAGGCGCTCACAGTCCTCACGCCCTCACTCAGTGAGCATCAGCAGTCACATCAGCACCACGGACAGCGCCCCACACCACACCACACTACGCCACGCCGGGGCTGAATTAGTGAGCTGTGTTTTTTTTCTTTCACCCCATCTTACTGGATGGTTTTGACAGGAAGATCGGTGAAATTGAGTGATGGAGCGTAGGAGGAATGACAACATTGAACTGTAATTACACAGCCATGAATGTTTTATGTGTTCTCCACTCCCCGTTTTAATGGAAAGGTTAGAGGATGAAAGGGATAGGAGTTGGAACTCAAGCTGTGAGTCTTGGGAGGGAGACATTTTAGGTTGACGGTGTCTTATTCATTTTATGGTATGTGATGATGGTAGACACAGATTTGGGTTCAAAGGTGCTGAACAGTGTAAGAAGCAGTGTACTGTATAGCAGTTGGTTAACCCAAACTGTAACCATATCTTGTATCAGGTTGGTGCCTAAACCACAAACCGATTGGGACAGTGAGAGAGCAATCCCACACATGTGTACCGATCTTACTCCTACCACCACAATGAAGTTCAACTGAAATGCTGTCCATCACCTTCAGCGTGTATCTCCAAAATGCAGAAATGAAATCTCCAGTCTTCGTTCGGCAGTCGGCATGTAACGATGTGATGTGGTCTGCTCTGGAATTCCCTGCCTCGAATGGGGTTCAGGACAGACCATTAAGTTGAGCTACGGTCCTACATGTGGGTCAGTGTATCTCAGGCACACCATTACTTACTGCTGCGAAGCGCCCTCTTCCCATGCAGCCCAGGCTCTGGTGCCCAAACTAGGCAGTGATGGATGATGATGTGGTCGAAGCAGAAGAGAAGCAGTCGTGGGAACCGGAAGAAACTGTTCCTCCTCTCTCCTCATTAGCACGGTCCTCGTTGGAAAAGTATGTCGCGTAAAAATGTGTTTGTCTCGGTGAGAAACATCACACCGTCACCGGATTTAGAGCTGCAACCTAAAACCCCAAAGTGATTAAAGGCGGTAGAACATCTCCCAAGCCAGGAGCAATATCTTGTAATCTTCCACGGTTCACCTGTTTATTTTTAGACCAGCGTTATTTAAAGCTGCCCCTTCATGTTTGTCAGTGGGAGAAATGTAGTTACGGTTGGGAAATGTGCGTATTATTAGCACCAAGTTTTCTACTTCGCTGCTCTCTCTCCGTTATTTCATTCGCCCTGTCTTTTGTTCCCTGAAGGCAGGGTTGCTTTTTTTTCTGATAGCATTGTGTGAGCTGTGACTAAATCCTAGTCAAGGTACAAGGAGGCCTTCAGACGGCAGAGAGAAGGCTGGCCTCCTCGGGGGGTCTGCAGCAGGCAGGGAGTAGTCAGGCTGCTTGGACACAGCTAGAGATTTTTAAATGCATGCACACATACAGACACACACTTACACACACTTACTCTCTCTCTGACATAACACGTACAGATACACATACTCACATGCACAACAGTAAATAAGGCACACATATATGTTTTCTATTACACATATGACACACATGGCAGTCCCACACGTAGACACATGCACTCTTACAAATCCTCACACACATACCTACCCACACACCTATACATACACAACACTAGTGAGATAACAGTACATAGGAATGTGATGATGCCAGTACAATAAGCCTCCGCCATCTTTGTCATAGCAAACAAGGAAGAGAAGAGAAGAGAAGAGAAGGGGTGAAAGGAAGGGAGAGGCAGAGGAAGAATAAAAGAGGCCGAGCCTATGGTCCCTGTTGGTCTGGGTGAATCAGCCTGTCCCAGCAGAGTGAGGATGGAGGATGAGAGAGAGAGAGAGAGAGAGAGAAAGAGAAGGAAGGAGGAGGGAGGGCACTGAGTGCCAGCCCCATTAGACACAGCATTGAGTGGCAGCACCGAGGACGACAGCGCCCTCGAATATCACTGCAGCTGGCACAGAGAATCCTCCACATCCTAGAAACAGGATTAGTCCCCCCGCCTGGCAACAAAATGTTTTTTTTTTGTGTGTGTCTCTCTGCTCTAGTCTTCTGGCCGGGGTTGTGTGAATGTACACTCCCAACAGCTATTAATCAGATCTATAGATTGGACAAGGCTGTCCGAAGCAGCCCAAACCCTTAAGTCAACAAGCCCCTCCCTAGCTTCTTTATATCCCTCCAGTTTCACACCCAACCACCACTCCCCCCCCCCTCCCCCCCTCCCCAATCCTCTCTTTCTCAGGGAGAGTCAGTCCAGACAACACTTTCAAATCAGACATTTACTCCCCAAACTCTGCTGCCAGGAGAGAGGATCAAGAAACGATAGGGGAAAAGGAAGCAAGGCAGGAGGGAGAGATTCTTCAGACCTCCTAATCACATCTAGGCCAGCTTGGCTAGGGAGAGGTGGGTAATTGCGTTGTCAGTGCAGGGCAGGCTGAGTGGAACAAAAACTCCACTTCTGTTTCTTCTCTCTTTTTTTTTCGCCCAAGAGAAACAGATGAGAGGGTTAGCCAAGTCAATTGCGGTACTTGAGCCTCTGCTTGAAGCAGAATTGAAGGCTTTGGTTAAGAGCGAACCCGGGTGTACATCAAAAGCACCAGCTACATGTCAAGTTGTTGTTCGAGAAGGGTTCGTCACATGGGGGGACATGGAGACGGGTCACACTGCCCCAATCTGTAGGCCTTTTTGGCAGATGCTCTCCTAAATTATTACCTGGAATAAGATTGGGTCGGCAGCCCTTTCCCAAATTGACAGGATGTACATTCCTATCAAAAGGGCATACTTGGCATGTTTATTTCTCTCATGCATTGGCTTAAAGGTGTATGAAATGAAGAGCAATATCCATAGGCAGGTGACGAAAGAACTGAGGCATGTCTAGGGAGGCAGTTTAAACCACCTGAATAACCTTAGTGACATCAAAGGCCCTGTGACATTTATGGAATGGCGCTTTGAAGGTCAGTGTTAGTTACAGTAAGTTCCACTTTAGTGGCAGCAACTCACACACTGCGCTATCACTGAGGTGTGGTACACTACCCGTTTATGACCAATGTGTGTCCATATTCCTTGGAAAACTTGCTCAAAAGCATAGAGCGAAGACACAATGGAGGCTGCACGTTTGTGTGTGTGTGTGTGTGTGTACTAGCAAGGCAAATGTTGGTTCCTTTAGAATGACAAAGCTGTGAGTTGAACATTAGCGGCTAATGTGTAAGAGATAGGTGTTTACACCAAGACTTACATTTTTCTGTGCCTTTAATTTGTTTTTTACCACTCTGAGTTGAACGTGGAGTTACAAAGGGATCAAAAAGATTAAGTTCCAAAAGGCTTTATTAAATCCCTCCTGATGATTCAAAATGAGCGAGGGAGAAAATCTACTGTTTAATCTTTTGGTGACATCAGCCAGTCACATTCTGGTGCACACTTGGAGCTACTGCTGTTACTGTAAATTATTCTGGGTTTGAAGTAGGCTATTCCACTGATGATTTTCACAATTCATCATTTTTACTTTCTTCAAGGAAGTTAGCAGCAGTGCTATATATTTGCAGTTTCCTCCATATCCCATCACCGGTCCAGTGGCCCACAAAAGGTGTTCAAATTTGTGTGTGTAAAAACTGCGTGCTCAGTCATTTCATCTAAACCGATTAGGAAACAAATAAACGGGTCATTTTTTGGCTTAGGCCTTCTGTACAGCCCATAGTGTTAGGAAAGCGATTTCGAACTGAATTTCACAGTGCAGTCTCTCTCCAAAACTAAAATGTACCGCCAATTAAACACGTACACTTCAACGTTAAACCTAGTTTTAGGTTAAATAAATGCATGATATGCCATCAGCCAGTAAGATAGCGTTCTTTATTTCAGTGTTGAAAAGAAGTGTAACCCCCTTTGCCTTCCTAGATGTATTCATATATTCAATCATTCATACAGAACATAATAATTTCCTCTCAAACACAAAGCTACTAGAGACCTAGCTAGACTAACTGTAACTGCTATTTATGATTATACTGATTGTATACTGAGGCCAGCTAGAAGGCCTTAGGGACCAGCTACACCAGTATATAGGTAAAGGGATCTGATTGGCATATGAAGATGTCAATATGACATAATGTTGTTATTCATCTAAGTAAGTGTCTCCATAAGGATTTACAGTAGGTTCCTGAAGGATGAATGGAATATATCACAAAAAAACACAGATTCATTAGAAATAAATTAGAAATAAATCATTTTGATATGAGAATTGCTGGGGCGGCAGAAAAGTCTTTGCTGACCCTAAGAATATGTTACTGCCAATAAACAAGGCTATAAACACCAAGGACAATGTAAATGTCCTTGAAAAAAAACAAAGCGCCAGCCAGCCATTCAATCAGAAGCTTAATTTCCCACGTACCCCATTCTAAATGTATAATGTATATCAACAGTATTACACCACACGCACTCAGCCATAAGGTAAAGAACAAAGGCACCTTAGAGGCCCAGGGTATGTTATAGTGGGAGCGTTTGTTTTCTATCAGTGATGAAAATACAGCAGCGGTCCCCAGCAGAGTGGTAATACAACAGGCAGGCAAGAGCTCATCAGCCCCCAGCTGTACAGCAAACCATCCTGGTAATTGCCTCCAGCAACGCTGTTCTGTGTTCTTGTGAATCTGTATGACAAATCATACACCTTTCCACAGGACGCAGTATTTTACTGAATGCGCAGAACATGTGACAGATGCGTTGGTTGAGGCTGAGAAGTGCACAAAGCAAAAACTCCAGTAGAAAGTCACAATTTATGAAATATGAATGGGTGATAATTAACTGATTCTGAAGTGTAAGTGACACATATCAGGTTCTTGCTCACTAATGATGGAGATTCATTTTAGCTAGGAAACATTTTTATTTGACTTCTTTATGTAATGCGGCCATTTGAATTTCTCAAGTTGACATGTCAGCGCTGCCCTGGGTAATTTGGACACGGACATGTTAACATATATCAGATTTCTCAGGAGGCTGTACTTTCATTTACATTGGGTTTCTTGTAAATGTTAACATTACTGTAACATCATGTTATTTTCTTCAAAGCATAAGGGTTTTTCCTCTACCATGGCATGTACACATTAACTCCCAGATAATCACATTACTTTGCAAAGCGACTTTCTGTGAGGACACCATGAAAAAATAACTTACTTTCTAGCCTTAGAGATTAGTAAATGATCCTGTGCTGTGCTTCAGGTAGTGGGTGTTGTAAGGTCACTTTGTGGGAAGCTACTGAGTTCCCTGATGTGATTTTATTTATTGTTCATGGTGCTTTAATGAAGAGGATTTTTTTTAATCATTCTGGAAAGACCAAGAGCCCATTTCCTGCCCACACTTACTGTAGACTCAGTGAGTCATCAGCCTAAAATGTGGCTTATAATGAATTGAGATCTGCAGTTTTAGACTAGTGGTGCTCTCTGTGTATGTGTGTTTGTGTGTGGGTGTGTGTGTGTGTGTGTGTGTGTGTGTGTGTGTGTGTGTTTAGTGTGTGTGTGTGTGTGTGTGTGTTTGAGCATTGTTTGACGAGAACGTACGGTATATAATCATTTTTGATGAGTGACTTGCCTCTACAGTCTGCTCATGGCCCACGCTGCCTGTTCAAAGGCTTTCTGTCTGTCTTTGCCCCAGCTGCCATGTTGTTGCTCTTGGGGTTTAGATAGACCTCAGGGTCTGTATAAGTGCCTTAGGATGGTGCTCATGCTCAATGGTGCTACAAGAAATGAAACAGCTCAAATTTGAAATGTTGACATATGTTTGTGCATGTTTACATGTATACGTCTGTATCTGTCTGTGCCTGTGTGTGTGTCTCTGTGTGTGTCTCTGTGTGTTGCGAGCACACGCATCTTAATACTGTGAGAACAGAGCCAAACCGATGAATATTTGTGTCACTGTTCTCTGAAGGAAGACAAAAGGCAATAAGGTGTGGATGCAGTCTTGTGGTTTGTGGCTTAATTAATGAGACAGGTGAGATGGCTGTGTCACATTCCGATGCTCGAACGTGCGCCTCTTACTCCACGAGCACTAGGACCCAAGAGCCTTGTGGAGCACTGAAGGGGGCTCTTATGATGCAGAGTGAGCAAGGGGGGTTTGTGCATGATGCTTTAGACAGCTTATGGAAAGGCGGTAAGTAGCTGAAATGTGTCTGGGTGAAAGTGATTGTGAAAGATATTCTGTATTAGTTTTTATCATGAGTGTGTTTTTAAGTCTTTAAATGGATTCTCCATCTGTTTGTTTGTTCTCTTCAGAGGAATGCCGTGTCTAAGAGAAAGAGGGATGTTAAGATTTAGACGCGCCATAAGATGTTTAGAGATAGACTGAAATAGTGATTGAGGATGCCATGTGTTTTGTGAATTCTTCTCTATTGCTGTGTTTGAACTCAGGAAGTTGCCCAGGTTATGGGCTAAGAGGTCTTAGGTTAAATTCCCATTATTGGAGGGAAAAGCCAGGTGGCAAAATCGTTTGGGACAGGGGAGTGTCTTCATGTTTAAACTGTGTACCTAATTTTGAATAAAGACCAGGCATTTCTAGTTGGGAGGCAGTGTATGATTCTGGAGAAGTCCAAGTCACTACACTCCTCTGGGCCAGAGTAAATGTCTGTGATTGACTATATTCTGGTTTGTGTGAGTCTCATTTCTGAGGTAATACAGTCCTGGTAAAGGGTGGAAAATTCCCTGACAGTTTTTGTCCATCGAGCCGGATCTCAAGACGGGCCTGGAGCCGACGGGAGCAGAACTACGGAAGCCGCAAGTCGATGCATCGCGCTGCCCAATAGCTTGGACAGCAAAGACCCTGCGTGTTGAATTCATGTTGGGCCGGTTGATGTCTTCTGCCCCCGCCGAAAACTACCCTGACGAGATCCAAATCCAGATGTGACTCACAACAGAATATTAAGTAAGTAGCCGGGGGTTTACTGAATATACAGACTATAGCTATTAGGAGATCTGGGAGATCTCGTGAGATCGGGGATCTCACACAGAAATTTCTGCCTTTAATCAGGGATTAAGGGGTGTGCATGGACGTCTGTATGAATGTTGTGTGTGTATGGAGTAAGTGATTGAGCAGAATTAAAACAGTAGAATCTCTGTGGCAGCGGACTGACGTCTATGTCAGCCTAGAAGGTCCTGTCCCTGGAGATTTTGTTGATCCATGAGATATTCTGCTTAATCCAAAAAAACTCACCATAATTATGGGTAAAAATGCGTCAAAACCGCAAGGTTGTACTGGAGACAAGAAGTATATAGAGAAGAAACATACTGATAGTCACACGAAGTATGTAGATCGTTGGATTAAAAAACATAGTTTCAGTGGGAAACTAGTTGTAGAAGATTGT
Source organism: Sprattus sprattus (assembly GCF_963457725.1). Classification (NCBI taxonomy): domain Eukaryota; kingdom Metazoa; phylum Chordata; class Actinopteri; order Clupeiformes; family Clupeidae; genus Sprattus; species Sprattus sprattus. The sequence continues at coordinate 2,062,247 of NC_137923.1, read as the reverse complement.
GATAAATTATGCAAAGACATAAATAAACATCACAGGGAAAAGAAAACGTTAAAAACGCATCACAAAGATGAACTCGCATGTGCTGGCGTCTGGTTAACAGAGGCGAGAGAAAGACTTAATGGTATTAAGCGACGAAAAGAGAATCTATTAATATCTGCTCTATCGAAAGAGGACGATACGTTAGTGATCAGTAGATCTAGATTCTTACAGGCACCCGTCCAGCAGCAGCAGCAACAGGAATTAGCTCAAATGCCACCAGCGCAACAAAATCCGCCACCCATTTTATTACCACAGCAACAAGTAGTAGTGCCACCAGCTCCACCACCGTTTTCACTACCAGAACTTCCAGTAACTCCAACTCGCACAAACACATTAGGTGTTGCATTGTATCCACCGTTGCCAGATACTCCACCTAGCGTACCTCCGCCTTATGAACATCCAAAACGCACACGCCATACTCCCATTAAATATCGTGATTATCACATGGATGCGGGAGAAATATATGTTCAATCAGAAATACCAAAAGGGCTAGAGACACATCAGTTCCCGTTAATTGAACTGCCCAATCCTGCTTTCATTCCTGCCGACCAGGTAGGACCAGACAATCCTAGAACAATGCTGGTTTATCGCCCTTGGAACCAGAAAGAAGTTGATAATGCGGTAAAAAGTGTCCCGGAACACAAAGAAAGATTAACAGATTTTCTCCAAGGCATGGAGGCATTACGGGATATGTATAATTTAAATGCAAGAGAGGTTGAGTGGATTTATCGGTCAAAAATGAAAGTTGATTGGGCACGCGTGAAAAATGAATTTCAAGTCGCTCCAGCCGGCGCAGGCGCAGCTCCACACGCAGCTGGCAGCCCAGAGCTGAACGCTCAGGTTAATGCGTTGCAAGCAAGAATTCGTGCGACGTTTGCGGGTCAGCCTAATTACACTAAATTAGGAGAAATAAAACAAAAAGACGGCGAAACTGTCTATGAGTTCAGAGAAAGGTTCGAGCATGCCTTTAGAAATTATAGTGGGTTAGGAGATGCAAACGGAGCCGAAATTGCGATATTTAATGCGCATTTGAAACAGGCATTATTGGGGGGTTTCAGGTCTGAGGTCAGAGAATGGCTTAATAGAAATTTTGTTGAACTTCCTACATCTACTCTTCCAGCTTTTATGACACAGGCTAGACATGCTGAGAAAGTCACTCTTGCAAGAAAAAAAATCAGGGAAGACCAGAAAAGTGCTGAAGTCTTCATTGTTGCCGTTCAGGCTGTGATAGGAAGCAGTCCGATGGGAAGGGGTCGAGGAAAGAACAGAGGAAGAGGGCGTGGTCGAGGACAGACTAGGTTTGGAAGTAGGGGAAAAAGTCAGGATAGGAGAAAAGATGGATATGCACCTAGAAATAGGGACAGAGAAGGAGAAGAGGAAGAAGAAGAGAGAGAGGACAGGGATAAGTGTTATGCTTGCGGAGAAAGGGGGCATTGGGCGAGAGATTGTCCCAATAGGGAAGATTCATGACTAGCCACAGAAACCAACAGTAATAAACAAGCAGATGAAGGAGATGAAATTACATGTGATGAATTTTTAGATTTGGAAGACATCTGCTTGTCTACTAGTGGAAAACCCGAAATTACTCTGTTAGTGGATGGAAGGCCAGTCAATTTTCTCTGTGATTCAGGGGCATGTAGAACTGCGATAATGGATGGGAAAAAATTTGACGAATCAGGCGAATATGTTTTAGTACGTTCCGCGAACGGACACACGCAGAGGCAAGCTCTCACTAAACCTATTTGGATAAAGAATCCAATAACAGGAGAATCTGTGAAAGCACCCTTGATTGTTTCACCCTCGTGTCCATTTAATTTACTCGGACGTGACGTTATGACAAAACTAGGTTTAGCCATTTACCCCACGAAACAAGGCGGTATGGAGGCTAGGCGCTGCAACAATGCTGATATCTTAATAGTGGAAGGGAGGGGCGTTCCTTTCTATTATTGGGGACTAGGTGTACCAGATAAATCTCCGTGTAACACAGCGAGTGCCTTGTTATATGAAGCGAAAAAGGTAGTGTCTCCTCAGTCAGTTTTTAAACACAAAAATGACATACAGGTCATTTTACGTTATTCAAATGACGGGAGACCTGGCCCAGACCCTCAATATGACGAATCAGTACAAAATCTGGGCCCACAGAAAATTGTAATCACGGCACTCTGTTGGAGGGAAAATTCGTGTATGTGCACTGTCACTCTAACACCGCAGGCTGACAATCTGGTGCGCTCATTGACCCCAAACATACTATTGTCTAAAGCTCCCGACGAGGAATGGCAAGATAATAAAAAGCATATGTGGGAAATTAACAGAGCGCGTGACTGGAAAGACATGGGTTATTCTCAATATAGTCCAAGTACCGGTTGGTGGAGGAAAACGTTAAATTTCGTTGTGATTACCACACCAGAGACAAGAATGAGTGATCCGAATGAAACTAAATGAGACATGTTGTTAACTTCGGAAGAAGAGGCGGCGTTAAGTGAAATAACGGATAAGCTGTGGTCCAAACATTCTACAGATGTGGGAAAAATGACTGGTGTCGAGCCCGTAAAAATTAAAGGCAAAACGGAATACTATCCTCGCGTAAAACAGTACCCTCTGAAACCAGACGCCCAGGCAGGCATCGAGCCACTTATACAAGAGTTGTTAAAAGCTAAGATTATTCGACCATGTGTTGATTCACCGTGTAACACGCCTATATTCCCAGTAAAGAAAGCAGCGCCCTCTAGTGGTTGGCGAGTTGTGCAGGATTTGAGACAGGTCAATGAAAATGTTGTTGCACGAGCGGCTAATGTCCCGGATCCTCACACATTATTGAACCAATTGGACCCTGAAGCAAAATATTTTTCTGTAATTGATTTAAGTAATGCATTTTGGTCAATACCAGTAGACGAAGCAAGTCAGTTTTGGTTTGCGTTTACTTTTAAGGGTAAGAGATACACGTTTAACCGTTTAAGTCAGGGCTATTGCGAGTCACCCACAATATTTGCAGATGCCATACGTAATTGTTTAGCTGATTTTCATCCACCACAAGGTAGTCAAGTCTTATCTTATGTAGATGATTTATTAGTATCCTCTAAAACACAAGAGCAGTGTAAAAAAGATACTTTATCTCTGTTACATTATTTGGCAAAAACAGGGAACAAAGTCAGCAAAAATAAATTGCAACTTTGGGCAACGGAAGTAAGATATCTTGGTCATACGCTGTCTGGAAATGGAAGAACTGTAAATGCGGAAAGAAAGAAAGCTATATTGGAAGCTCCTAAACCTATGACTAAAAAACAAATGATGTCATTTTTAGGATTGTGTAATTATTGTCGACAATGGGTACCCAATTATGCAGCATTAGTAAGGCCTTTGCATAATATGATTTTCTCTGAACCAATGGCGCCCCACGATAAGGTTACGTGGACTGAAGAGGGTTCAGAAGCGTTTCAATTAACAAAAGAAAAAATAGCCAGCTCGACAGTACTGGCTCTTCCTAATTATGCGAAACCTTTCGTTCTCATGGTTGATTCCAGACATGGATTCATGACATCTGTTTTGCTTCAAGTATGGGGAAGCAAAATGAGGCCTATTGCTTTTTATTCGACGCAGCTAGATCCGGTAGCTCGTGCTACTCCAGTATGTGTGCAGGCAGTGCTCGCAGCTGCATTAGCCGTACAAGTTTCAGCAGAGATTGTGCTGTTTCATAAACTCGTCGTAAAAGTACCCCATGCAGTGTCAATACTTTTACTACAAACTAACATGACTTTCCTTTCCCCTGCTCGACACTTATCATGCATGACTCTTCTTCTCTCACAACCACACATAACATTGGAGAGGTGTAATACACTGAATCCATCCACATTATTGCCAATACCTATTGATGGCACGCCACACATATGTCAGGAAGAAACTCAAAAGATTTTGAAACCTAGGATTGATCTGCAGGACACACCCCTACTGGGGGGACGTGTGATTTACGTTGACGGCTCTGCAGGCAAGGATGAGAGAGGGAGGAACTTAGTAGCTTATGCAGTCACTAGCCTCACTGACATAGTGGAAGCAAAGAAATTGCCTTCTAACTTATCTGCACAAGCAGCAGAAATAATTGCATTAACCAGGGCATGTCAGTTGTACAGAGGTCAGGAAATGACAGTATTTACAGACAGCCAATATGCTTTTGCTGCTTCACACATTTTCTGTGCACATTGGAAAAGGAGAGGTTATTTAACTTCTACAGGAAAAGAAGTTAAACACAAGAAGTTGCTACAAGAGCTACTTGAAGCAATACAATTACCTAGTAAATTAGCTATATGCAAATGTGAGGCACACACAAATAGAAATGATGACATCTCAAAAGGAAATGCTTTGGCAGATAAGGCAGCCAAGCAGGCAGCTGGTCTGTATCTGACACAAGACACAAAGGATGACTTTTTGATTAACATGCAACAACAAGCACCCAAAAGTGAACAGGAAATATGGATAAAACACGGGGCGACGCTGAAAGATGAGGTTTATGCCAGTCCAGATAAAAAACCCATCCTGCCACGATCTTTATATAAATGGGCAGCAATTTTGAGTCATGGTGATACTCATGTATCAAGTGGAGGGATGGTTAGTCTAGTACATAAGCATTATACAACATATGGATTCATAACCTATTCAAAAAATTTTTGTTTGCAATGTGTGATATGTATTCGGCATAATTCACAAGGGAACCTCAGGCCTAAGAGGGGCGTTTTCCCCAAGCCTGACTATCCTTTTCAGGTTATACACATGGATTATATCCAATTGAGTAAAGCCAGAGGGCTGGAGTACTGTTTAGTTATAATTGATGTGTTTTCTAAATGGGTAGAGGTATTCCCTAGTTCAACACCAGATGCACTTACAGTAGCAAAAGCATTATGTAAAAGAATAATACCAACTTTTGGTGTACCACAAATCATAAGGTCAGACAATGGTTCACATTTTGTGAATGATGTGCTGGACAGAGTGGGACAACAATTAAAAATTGATTTGAAAAGACATTGTGCATATCACCCACAGAGTGCTGGACTTGTTGAAAGAACGAATGGTACTGTAAAATCTAAACTTCGTAAGGCTATGGCAGAAACAGGTAGACAATGGCCTGATTGTTTAGATTTAGTGTCTTTAAGCATGCACATTACCCCAGCTCAGGGTCAACTCTTATCACCTTTTGAAATACTGTACGGTAGACCATACAGAATACCAGATCTCACTCCAACTGTAAGAGCCAACCCAGATGACATTCCCACACTAGCAGATTATATGAAAAAAACTTTACTGACTAGAGAATGCAAAGAACCGAATACTGTTCCAGTTTTCTCTGTGTCCCCACAGGTACAAGGACAGGTGAAGGTGGGAGACTGGGTGTTCATCAAAGTCATCAAACGAAAGACTTGGTCTGACGACAGATGGGAGGGACCATACCAAGTGCTACTTGCCACACCCACTGCTGTTAAGATCGCAGAACGCTCCACCTGGATACATCTGTCACACTGTAAACTTCGTTCATTATTTTAGGATGCACCACTAACGTTGAGTAGCATTTAGTGGCTCCCTGAGGGGGTTGAGAAATATAGATCTTTTCCGTCTGAACGTCACTCAGCTTGGGAGGTAGTGCCCCAGTTGTAGATTCTGCTCAACATAGTAGATTTGGTGCATCTGTGTTTATTATTTTATTGTTTATTGTGTTAATTGTTTATTGTTTTTCGGTACACATCGTATAACTCCCTTATAACAATGTATAAGCTGTTACTATTAATGATTACTTCAGGAGTAATGTTGGGTTTATGCTCCTCTACAAATTTAATGGAGAGAATCCATAAGAGATGGATTTCATATGGGGAACATGAGGCCATGGGAAACGTTACTCATCCATATTCTACTAATTCATGGTACAGATATGCATCTTTGCAAGCTAGCAGACGTAATAGGACAAATTGTTATGTATGTTCTTTAATGCCAACTTCCTCCTCTCACCCTAGACTTGAAGCTAGATCACTTTCATACCAAGCCACTATTTGTGTTGGAGAGAGGTGTGCCCCAGACAGCTGGGGCTACGAAACGCCATCTTACTATCCAAACGGTACCCAGATGCACGATGCATGCAGCAATACACACCCCCTAGAAGAAATACAAAATGCTACACCCTTGCTTTCACCTTATGTGACAGTCGACTCCATATTTCCAGTATGTTTTGTTAATAATGGAACAACAAATGTAGGCTCTCTAAGACAGAAACAGTGTAAACGAACTATCACTCCTATTACCTCAACAAGGTCTGTACCCTGTCCATGGGGAAATGTTTCCTTATGTAGGCGCTGGAATGGGAGGCACTGCCCCTCAGACAAAGGTACCCCTACATTGAGAGATGTACTGTGGGTATGTGGAAGTCGTTTGTACAGTCACCTTCCTCCACACTGGGGAGGCGTTTGCGCCCCCGCCCAGGTCACGGACCACACCTATGTTGTTAGTGCTACCTCACAGCCAGAGTTATCTCGTAAAAAGAGATTTGTTGTTAAGGATCACGACAGCATATGGGGGACGGACGTTCCCGAGGACCAAAAGATTTGGACTGAAGGACACAAGGTAACTTTGTCTCTGTTTCCATGGGTAGGAGTAGGTAAACTTTTGTTGAGGATGGAGACTCTGAACTATAGGTTGGGATTGTTCGTTAATGCTACCTTAGTTAGCGTGGAAAGCCTTAATGATGAAGTATCACAAATTAGATTAATGGTACTACAAAATAGATTAGTCTTAGACCTGCTTACTGCGGCTAGCGGAGGGGTTTGTGTTTTGCTGAATGACACCTGCTGCACCTGGATCCCAGATAACGTACAAAGCATCTCTGTTTCTGAAGCCTTACAGCAAATGAAGGCTGTTCGTGATGCTATAACACGTGAGAAAGTGGTGGATACTCCTTGGTGGAATCCTTTTGCTTGGCTTATTTCTGGTGCATGGTGGCAAATTGTGTTGAAAAGTCTGTTACCTCTTGTGGCAATCTTTATACTTTTTTGTATTTTTATGATTTGTATTTCTACATGTATTAAAGTTCTCATTTCTAGTGTAGTACGTAATTCTATGCAGAATGTAATGTTGTCACAGGAATTAGATGCCCTGCTGTTTCATCAAGGAGATGATTCTTTAGTGTAATGATGCCTATGCAGAAAACCAAAGGAGATGTATATGGTTGATGGTCTATACTAGGATTATGATCATGATAAACAGGAGGGAAATGTGAAAGATATTCTGTATTAGTTTTTATCATGAGTGTGTTTTTAAGTCTTTAAATGGATTCTCCATCTGTTTGTTTGTTCTCTTCAGAGGAATGCCGTGTCTAAGAGAAAGAGGGATGTTAAGATTTAGACGCGCCATAAGATGTTTAGAGATAGACTGAAATAGTGATTGAGGATGCCATGTGTTTTGTGAATTCTTCTCTATTGCTGTGTTTGAACTCAGGAAGTTGCCCAGGTTATGGGCTAAGAGGTCTTAGGTTAAATTCCCATTATTGGAGGGAAAAGCCAGGTGGCAAAATCGTTTGGGACAGGGGAGTGTCTTCATGTTTAAACTGTGTACCTAATTTTGAATAAAGACCAGGCATTTCTAGTTGGGAGGCAGTGTATGATTCTGGAGAAGTCCAAGTCACTACACTCCTCTGGGCCAGAGTAAATGTCTGTGATTGACTATATTCTGGTTTGTGTGAGTCTCATTTCTGAGGTAATACAGTCCTGGTAAAGGGTGGAAAATTCCCTGACAGTGATACAGCAGCAGCCCTCCTGTGTGCCTTTGTGCCGCGGAGAGAGAGAGATGGGCTCGGAGAGCGAGGCAGGGAAATGGTGGAGGATGTGAAGGCAGTGGCAGGCTGTGTTTACCCCCTTCTGAGAAGTGACGGTGAATCATGGCAGCAGGTGTCACATAACCTCACTTGTTTATTTCATTCTTCTTCTCTTTTTTTTTGCCACCCGAAATAAGAATGGCCTACCTGCTCATAGCTTCATGAAGACCCAGGGCACGTGGTTGCTGGTCTGTCTTTCAGTGCAGTTCTGTGTGTATTTGCGGGGGGATGATTAACGGGAGGCTATGTGATGATGCACATTTGCATGCGGACGTGCAGCAATGCTCTGGCCAAAAGCACAGCGAGGCAACATCTGATATGTGGATTAGGAATATAATCCAGGACCAGCGCGGGTATTTCTGACATATTTAGGTAACTGGCTGGCCCATGGCAGATGTGTGACTCAGTGGCCATTTAGTATATTGGAAACCGTTCTGTGTTTAGTAATGAACAGACAGAGCTGAGCCTGTGCCCATGTCTGACCTCTCCTGGAATGAAGTAATCAGGGAAGCTTTTTTCTCTTTGATGAACGGTGAGGGGAGGGGAGGGTTGCTAATCCATAGCATAGAAATATGCATCCTATTTTTATCTCTTCAGCTACCAAGTATAAAACCCATTCTAATTGAATTAACCATATTTGGAATGCAAGTTGTCGGCTAAACCGTAATTGCAGGCTTTGATGATAAAAATGATGAGTTGCATTCACAAGCCACTCTCTGTATTCAGATGAGCAGAATGATTACAGGTAATGACAAATCCTATTAAGTCATGCCCTGGGTGGGTGTTTCCTAAGGTAGTATTGTGGTACCTCTAGAGACTCTCACATCACACATTTGACACATTTAAACTGGTGGGTCAGACTGCTGTGCCGTAGTCTACACAAAAAGCCAACCGAGGACACGTGCCGGGAGTAAACTCCTTCGTAAGCTCCACCGTTGACCACTGCAGCACCAGCAGCTGTGACCTCCTCATTCTCTTCTTCCCTCTGAGCCCTTGTCTCAGCCATCTTCCACAAACCCCACAGGCTTTTAGTGTTCTCATACGAAGGGAAGCCCCTCAGTGTGCAGCTGTGCAGCCTCGCGCCGCTAGTAAATTAGCGTATTTGCAATTGATATTTGCCATATTCTCCAGTGTTCTCAATCTGTGCTGTAATTCACTGTGTTTTCATCTTCAGGTGTGTGTTCTTAGTTCAGGAAATCTGTTTCATTAACCTACGTTACACTCATCATTTAGCATGGCTTTAATCGTTCTTTTCAATAAATCAGTAACCTATAACTGCTACCATCGGGCCTTAGTCCATGTTCACAGGCCTCAACGAAATCTAATCTCAAAGCAACAGTGCCTCCGCCTGCTCACATGCGCTCCGCTGTCAGTCAAAGAAAGGGGGGTGGGGGGGAATCACAGGGATTTGTGAGTGTTGGTTTCGCCTGCCTACCCCTGCCGGGCCTGTTGTGTTTAGCTGAGCAAAAGCTTTGTGCGCTGAGTTGCAGCTGTGAAGCACCTGGCTCACCTGAAATCCCTCCGAAGCTTTTCAGGGATTTCTAGCCCCACTTTAATTATGTTTTTCTGCGCTAGTTGAGATGAACCTGGAGATATAGCGTGCCCCTGTGCGGAGAGAGGGCGCCCGTGTGGCCTTCAGCCGTTACCGGTTGACATGGATTACATGTTCAAGGCGTCTGTTTGGTGTGATTTATAAAAGGCTGGCTCTGTGGCAAGGCTCAAACCCACTGCCTCCCATTTGCGCATTTGAGAGAGGGTGATTGGCACAGCCCACCTCGCCAGGCCTCTCGCTGGTCACACTCCCACTTACCAACCTGCCACCCTTCCTTGGCACAGGCCTTCTCGCTCTCTTTCTCTGTCACTCTTTCTTTCTCTCCCTCTGCTTCCCCTCGCTCCCTCTCTCTCTCTCTCCCTCTCTCTCACCCCCCCCCCCCTCTCTCTCTATCTCTCCCTCTGCTCTCCTTCTCGTTTAACCTCCCCCTCTCGGCTGGAGTCTTCCGGCTGAGGGCTCTATTGATCCCAGATTCCCAGCGCTCCTCCTCCTCCCAGAGGGGTCATTTCCTGTCGTCTGTTGACACCTCTCCCGGCCACACTTCACTTCTCTCTCACACACATACACGCAACATTTTACTTTTCTTTCTTTCTTTCTTTCTTTCTTTCTTTCTTTCTTAAATTCACTCTCACTCGTAGGATAGCTAAAGCTCCGCCAACTGCTCTTCCACCACCCTCCATTTTCTCGTGGCTGATGTTGCTTTATCTCTGTGCTCAGCTGTGGCCATGCAGTGCAGATTGGCAATGGCACCGTTTGTGCATCGCCAGTCACACAACACCCATAGCGGCCATTTACTAGTCCAATCTCAAAAGCCAGAGTATAAGTAGAGACGGAAGGAAATTAAAAACACTCTCACTCTCACACACACACACACACACACACACACACATACACACACACACACAC
>NC_137923.1:1996907-2046907 GCF_963457725.1 Sprattus sprattus | reverse complement strand
CATGGTTCATAAAGAAGGGGACACTGGGACTACAGAGAGTACAGTCGTGGTCTGTTGATTTACTGAGCTCGTTTTGCCATAGCCCACCTCTGCTGTTATTTCATTAACCTCACAGAGTGTGTTGGGTTTAATCTCATATCTCATCTCCCCCTTCAGTTTCTCACAGAGCTGCAATACTGACTTACAGACCAAAACTAAATTAGGCCGTCAGATTTCGGCGTAAAAAAAAAAACAAAAGCACAAAGTTAAAAGCACTCTTTTTAGTAGGCGCTGCTATGCTGCATAGTTTATTCCTGTGGTTTTTGTTCTTGTGTTTTTTACTTTTTGGTTTTGTTGATTGTTGTTGTTTGTCGGTTTTGTTTTCTCTCCAGTGAACTGTGTTCGTGTGGAGGCTGTGGGATTTCAATGCAACAGTCCAGACCTATTTAAAATGTCCCATTAAACAGGGTAAGTACGTTTATGTGTTGTCTTGCTTTCACAAAGACTGTGTAATGGTTTATAGTGCACTGACCCTGCAGTCATTAAGCACTTTGTAGATCAATATGAATTCTGGTTTTCCTCATTTAATAACCTGGTGCTTTTAATTGTTTTCTTCCTAAGCTATCAAAAAGATGAAGCACTAGGAGAAGTCATTGAGTTTTTTTGTAGGTTTAGCCAAAGTGCTGTTTGCACAACCGTACCAAAGACTTGCAGTGTCTCCGTCTTCTAACTCCCTGCTCCAGTGGCTGACACTGTCGGTAGGTGTGAGAAGTGGTATGTTAATGTAGCATCTGTTAGGCACAACGACACTAGCACAAGACATGCATTCTTTGCAAAAAGAGGAGTGTACTGAGTGTACAGGATTTAAATTGGGACAGGGATTTTGCTGTTAAAATGTCAGCCAGCTACTGGCATTCAATGTATATTGAAAGTTGTTAGATCTAAGGCTGATGGTAACAGGTTTATTCACATCAAATCGCATTGCCTCACAAATTGTTGGGATTTTATCATGTGTTGTCCTCCTGACAACCTCAAGTTTTGAACCCACAGTTGTTCACAACTACTCCCTTGACGTTCCAGTTATAATCCGTGTTACACTGCAGATGGAAACGCACACAGACTTGCATTTCTGTTTTGCTGAATTTTCATAAATGCACTTAAAATATGGGAATGAATTGGATGGAAACCCAGCTAGTGACTGTTTAAGACAATCTTGCTAGTTTGCAGCGCGATTTTGTGACAGGGTCAAAAGTTCGAAACTGGGATTGGAATGTTAGTCGTTGGTGCTGGTAATTGATGTGAAAGTCATATCCCATGATGTCAGCAATAAAACCATACTGAAACCGCAAATATTGCTCGACCAGGACAGAAAAACATATGTTTGAGTTACAATCTACAGTCGTCAACCATAGATAAATAGAGAGAATGTAAACTGACTTTCATAAACGTGTAGAATTTACATTTAAATGTATTAATTTACCATGCGCTTTTATCCAAAGCTACTTGCAGTACAGATATGTATTTTCATTAGTAGCCTATGAGATCCCTTGGAATCGAACCCATGATCTTGGTATTGCACATTGCTCCCCTAGCTGCTTATTGTTAATCATTTCCAACTGAGGGTTGCTATGGGTTTCTATGCTCAGAGATTCAGTAATGTGCAGCATGCCCCTAGACAAATGCACAGAAGAACACATTATTTGATTACATAGGAAGTCAATATTAAGCAAATTCTTAAAAATGCAATAATATTTATGCTATAAAAGGTGAAAATGTACTTTTAGAAGAGCTCTGATACTGGGTAAGGGCATGCTTAGATGGGGGGGGGGGGGGGGGGGGGGGGGGCGGTGGAGTGTGGAGAGTGACTGTGTGAAATCATCTATGATTCGGCAATAGTCTGCTGGTTACAAAGATTGGAAAGGCCCCTGGAAGGGTTGGATAGGAAAGCTATACCAATCATTTTTGAAGAGTGTGATGACAGTGGATTGAAAGCTGGATGGTGGAAGAGTGCAACCAACAAATAAATTGTCTAGATGTTCTCTATCGAACTGTAGAAAGTGGGGATAACAGTGCCGAGGCAATTGCAAGACTCGGAGGCAATAGAATTTTGTACCCTGAATGCAAACGTAATTTCGTTGCGGTAACGTTACGGGTGTGTTGCAATAAACCTGCATGCAAATACACCTTCTGTTGGGTAGAGGCATAATAATATAATATAATACGAACAACACATTTCTTGCAACATCTGTCATAAGTCCAAAAAGCATCATATTAGCTGCACAGTGTGTTGTGTAATTGACATGTAATTAGAGGATAGAACTGGACTTGCCTCCTGCTGCTACACATATGGTGCCAAACCTTTTTGATAAGCCAAAACCCCAAGGAAATAATAGCCCTGCTTTTATGAGTCTCAGTTATATATTTAGTTTTTATATCTTTGCTCCAAAGACCTATATCTTGCAGTAGGAGAGGATTAGCATCCATGAAGTTGGATTTGAGTATGGGTTGGGGGGAAACTGAAGTGTTTTTTCTGTTGGCACACAGCTGGTCAGAAAAAGTTTTTGGAGTCACTGAGTTGGAACATCATATTTGGCACTTCAGCAGTTCAGTGTTTTCTATGGTTAGCCACAGCTAACAGAGAACACGGTATCAGACTGCAGGTGTGGTGTTGCGGGAGGTGGAGTTATCCGTGAAGCTGTGACGTTGCCGCCACTCTACCCCCAGGCCGCCCCCAGATAGCGCCGGCTACGACTGACAAGCTGTGGATTAACCTGGAAGTACAGGAGTCTGAAGAATGGTCTGATAGTGGAGGCTGTTACCACCCCTGGAGAAATCCTGATAGCAGCCCACATTTTGTGTGTGATTATGGCTGTTTAGTTATCTGGAGGTGCACAGCCTGACACAGAAGGTCTGATACGGCTGATAACGGGCCACTGGTGTTAGGTTAGCGGGATCGGGATGCGAACCCAGGTCGCTGGCGTGGTAACCAGTGACTAACCCAGTAGGCTAGTGAGGACCCAGATGCAGAGATAAACTCAAAACTTTGATTTATTAGTTTTTCGTCAAACAGTCAATAAAAGGAAGGGAAGACGTCGACAGCAAAAATGAGAAGTGGAACACAAAGCACAGAAGATCTCCAACAGGGAATAACCCAAACGCAAAAGTAGTTTCCAAAAGGTGGTAATCCAATGCACAAAAGAACAGTCAGAATGGCAAAAGGCCTAACAAAGGAAGCTAACGAAAATGTAGCTTTAGCTCACCCACGGGAGAAAAAGAATAAAGAGTTCCAGAGACCTCTGTTAGAGAAACAGCGAAACGTGGCGAGAACCACGCAAAACCCAGCACAGGAGAATTCTCACTTGGGAGTAGTGTTCACACGGGACAGGAGTGTCTGAGCAAACGTCGCGATGACATGACAAGCTAATACAGGGTTTTTATACTCTAGCTACAAGGGTAATTGATTGATAACAATAATATACATCAGGTGTGGCACAGGAGGACAAAGGAAAATAATAAAACAAGTCTTTAGGCCACTAGATGTCGCCAATGACAAAAGTCGTGACGACAGAAGTTCAAAGTCATGACAGTACCCCCCCCTTTAGGGGCGTCTCCTGACGACCCCTGGGCGATCAGGGTGCTCATGGTGAAAGTCTTTGATGAGTGAGTCATCAAAAATGTTCCGGGCCGGAACCCAAGAGCGCTCCTCTGGGTTATAACCCTCCCAGTCCACCAGGTACTGTAACCCGCGCCCAACCCGACGGGAGTCCAGCAACCGGCGAACTGTGAAGGCGGGCTGTCCACCCACGATGCGGGGGGTGGGAGGGGGCCTGGCAGCCGGAGCCAGAGGAGAGGTGAGAAGGGGTCGCAGCAGGGACACATGGAAAGAGGGGTTGATCCTCAGGGTGCGAGGAAGCTGGAGCTTGTAGGTCACCGGGTTGATCCTCCGGACGATCTTGAATGGACCGATAAACCTGGGAGCCAGCTTGCGAGACTCCACTCGCAAGGGGATGTCCCGTGCAGATAACCACACCCTCTGCCCTGGACGGAAGGATGGAGCAGGTCTCCGGCGCCGGTTGGCCTGGGACTGTGTGGCCCTCGCGGTGCGGACCAGGTTCTGCCGGGCCTTCCTCCAGGTCCGCCTACACCTTCTCATGAAGTGCTGGACAGAGGGCACCCCAACGTCCTCCTCCTGCTCTGCAAACAAGGGAGGCTGGAACCCGAACTGGCACTGAAAAGGAGACAGGTTAGTGGCAGAAGACTGGAGGGTGTTGTGGGCATATTCTGCCCACGGAAGAAAAGAGCTCCAGGAGGACGCGTTGTCTGCCACCAGTGCCCTCAGGGTGGTCTCGAGCTCCTGGTTCATCCTCTCTGTCTGTCCGTTAGACTGGGGATGGAAGCCCGAGGAGAGACTGGCAGTCGCCCCAATCATTTTGCAGAAGGCCCGCCACACCCTGGAGCAGAACTGGGGACCGCGGTCGGACACAATATCCTGTGGGAGACCAAACACTCGAAAGACAAAGTTAAAAGTGAGTTTTGCCGTTTCAAGTGCCGATGGTAGCTTGGGTAACGGCACAAAGCGACAGGCTTTAGAAAATCTGTCTACGATGACAAGAATTACCGTGTTACCCTCCGACACAGGAAGACCCGTCACGAAATCCATGGAGATGTGCGACCATGGCCGGTGTGGGATGGGGAGGGGGTGAAGCAATCCCTGAGGCCGCTGGTGAGGGTTCTTGCTTCGTGCACAGACAGCGCAGGCCCCGACAAAGGACTTGACATTCTCGGCCATGCCAGGCCACCAGAAATGTCTCTGCACAAACTCCAAAGTCCGTCGGGCCCCAGGGTGTGCTGTGAGGCGCGAAGCATGGCCCCACTGGAGTACCTGAGACCGTACGCCTCGCGGAACAAAGAGGAGGCCAGGCCTCTCTGGACCCGGGTTGGGTTCGTCCTGTTGTGCCCGTCGGACCTTGTCCTCAATTCCCCAGCGGATAGATGCCACGATCCGGGAGGAAGGAATGACGCACCTCTCCTCTTCGTCCTGGCTAGCGGAAGGGAACTGCCGGGACAAGGCGTCAGGTTTGGCGTTCTTCGAGCCTGGACGGTAGGAGATGGTGAAGTCGAACCGCCCAAAGAACAGGGACCATCGAGACTGTCGGGGGTTGAGGTGCTTGGCGACCTGGAGGTACTCGAGATTCCTGTGATCCGTCCACACCAGGAACGGATGTTGAGCACCCTCCAGCCAGTGCCTCCACTCCTCGAGCGCCAGCTTGACGGCCAGCAACTCCCGGTCCCCCACGTCGTACCGGGATTCCGCAGGACTCAGCCGGTGGGAGAAGAAGGCGCAGGGGTGGATCTTGCCATCCTGAGCCCTCTGGGAGAGTATTGCCCCAACCCCTACCTCAGAGGCATCCACCTCCACAATGAACGGCAGGGACGGATCCGGAAGGACGAGAATGGGGGCCGAAGAGAACCTTGTCTTCAGTTCGCAAAACGCCTTCTCTGCCTTAGGGGACCAGACAAAAGGACCCCGACCCTTCTTGGTAAGGGCGGAGATGGGTTCTGCAATAGAGCTGAAACCTCGGATGAACCTCCTATAAAAATTTGCGAACCCCAGAAACTGCTGCACACCCTTAACGGACTTCGGGGCCTCCCAGTCCCTCACTGCCTTGGTCTTCTTTTGGTCCATCTCAATCTGGCCCTCTCTGAGGATGTATCCCAGGAAGGTGACCTCAGGCCGGTGGAACTCGCACTTCTGGGGTTTAACGAATAAGTGGTTCTGAAGGAGTCTCTGGAGAACTCGTCGGACGTGTAGGCGATGATCCTGCAGAGACTTGGAAAAAATCAAGATATCGTCCAGGTACACAAAAACAAAGTGGTTAATCATGTCCCGGAGACAGTCATTGATTAGAGCCTGGAAGACGGCTGGGGCATTAGTAAGGCCAAAGGGCATCACCTGGTATTCGTAGTGCCCCGTCGGGGTGTTGAATGCCGTCTTCCACTCGTCCCCCTTCCGGATGCGGATCAGGTGGTAGGCGCTTCGCAGGTCCAGTTTAGTAAAAATCCTAGCGCCCTGAAGGAGGTCAAACGCTGTGGACATCAGTGGCAGGGGGTAACGGTTACGGATGGTTATCTTGTTTAGGCTCCGGTAATCGATACAGGGCCTCAGAGATCCATCCTTCTTGCCCACGAAGAAAAACCCCGCTCCAGCAGGGGAAGTGGACGGACGGATGAAGCCCGATGCTAGGGCATCCCTGATGTACTCGTCCATGGCCTTCCTTTCTGGACGGGAAAGGGAGAAAATCCGCCCCTTGGTAGGACTGGTGTCGGGTTGCAGCTCGATAGAGCAGTCGTATGGCCGGTGAGGGGGAAGTGACGAGGCCCGACTCTTGCTGAAGACCTCTTGCAGATCCAGGTACTCCGCCGGCACCAGAGAGAGTTCAGCAGGATCAGGAGGCTCGGGAAGGCAGTGAGGAGAATCGCTGAAGAGGCAGGTGGCGTGGCAGGTAGGACCCCACTCGAGGATGCGGCCTGTCACCCAGTCAAGATGGGGGTTGTGGCAGTTGAGCCACGGGAACCCCAAGACCACTGGAAAATCCGGGGAACGAATCAGGTTCAAGGAGATCTCCTCACGATGGTCTCCCAATTGTAGCCTCACCTTTGATGTGACCCGAGTCACATTTCCATCCCCCAGAGCTCGCCCATCCAGGGCAGTGACGGCAAGCGGCGTTTCAAGGGGAACCAGAGGGATCTTGAGCCTCTGTGCGAGACCCCGGTCAATGAAGTTCCCTGCCGCCCCGGAGTCTATCAGAGCCCTGCATGAATGTTCATTCTCCCCCCAGGAGATGGAGATGGGGAGATACACCGCCTGGTCAGGAGACTGGGAGGAAAGGGTTGCGCCCGTCACAACCCTCCCCTGGTTGGACGGACGACCCCTTTTCCCGAGAGCTCGGGACATGAGGATCGGAGATGACCTGTTTCGCCACAGTACAGGCAGAGACCCTCACGCATCCGCCGTTCCTTCTCTCGGGCTGACAGTCTGGTCCCTCCCAACTGCATAGGCTCAGGATCCTCACTCGACTTGGACCTCCAAGAGCCTGACGGTAGAACCCAAGAGACCCCCTGGTCCCCACGGCGCTCGCTCATACGGTTGTCCAAACGCACGGCGTGGGAAATCAGAGGCTCTAGCTCAGTGGGGCACCCGATTGAGGCCAAGCCATCCTTCAGGGCGTCCGACAACCCGTGGTGAAAGGCTGTTGCCAAAGACTTCTCGTTCCATCCACTCTCCTCCGCGAGAGTGCGGAACTCTATGGCGTAGTCCGACACCGAACGCCTCCCCTGCCGAATGGTCATCAGCTGCTTGGCAGTGTCTGGCCCAGTCGTTGACTGGTCAAAGACCATTAACATCTCCTGCTGGAAATCCCCAAAGGACGAGCAGACTGAGCCCTGCTTTGCCCAGACTGCAGTAGCCCATTTCAGGGCCTTGCCTGTTAGGAGAGTGATAATGTAAGCCACGCGGAGGCGGTCAGAGGAAAAAGCCCGGGGCTGGAGCTCGAAGATCAGGTCGCATTGGGTTAGGAAGCCTCGACAACCCCCCTTTTCGCCGTCATAGCGTGGTGGCTGGGAAACCCGGGGTTCTGCAGAGGAATGTGGGACAGGAGCATCAGGTAGATGCTGTGCAGCGCCTCTCTGGTCCAGTTGTTGCAGGTGCTGGTTGTGGCGTAGTAAACCCTCCTGCTGGCATGCAATATCTGCCCTTTGGCGGCCAAGGTCCTCCTGCTGGCGAGTCATGCTGTCCTGCTGGGACGTAAGCAGTGCCTGCTGGTGGGCCATATTCTCACGCTGAGACGCCAGCTCTGCCTGCTGACGATTGACCTCCTCCTGCTGGCGAGCCGCTGCTTCCTTGTGCTGCACTAATGCTTGCTCGTGCTGGTCCAGACGGGTGTGGCTTGACTGTAGGTCTAAAGTTAAGGCCTGGAACATCTGCTCGATTCTGGACATTTGCTCTGCTAGGTCCATAATGATCGCGACGTTCTGTTAGGTTAGCGGGATCGGGATGCGAACCCAGGTCGCTGGCGTGGTAACCAGTGACTAACCCAGTAGGCTAGTGAGGACCCAGATGAAGAGATAAACTCAAAACTTTGATTTATTAGTTTTTCGTCAAACAGTCAATAAAAGGAAGGGAAGACGTCGACAGCAAAAATGAGAAGTGGAACACAAAGCACAGAAGATCTCCAACAGGGAATAACCCAAACGCAAAAGTAGTTTCCAAAAGGTGGTAATCCAATGCACAAAAGAACAGTCAGAATGGCAAAAGGCCTAACAAAGGAAGCTAACGAAAATGTAGCTTTAGCTCACCCACGGGAGAAAAAGAATAAAGAGTTCCAGAGACCTCTGTTAGAGAAACAGCGAAACGTGGCGAGAACCACGCAAAACCCAGCACAGGAGAATTCTCACTTGGGAGTAGTGTTCACACGGGACAGGAGTGTCTGAGCAAACGTCGCGATGACATGACAAGCTAATACAGGGTTTTTATACTCTAGCTACAAGGGTAATTGATTGATAACAATAATATACATCAGGTGTGGCACAGGAGGACAAAGGAAAATAATAAAACAAGTCTTTAGGCCACTAGATGTCGCCAATGACAAAAGTCGTGACGACAGAAGTTCAAAGTCATGACAACTGGGGCCAGTGCTGCACTGTCTTTGCACTCTTATGTGTGTTCTGCACATACCTGCAGGTATTTGCAGAAATGTGGAATTTAATAGAATTTAATTCTTGAAAGCAGCCATATTAGAATATTCTTCTGAGTATTGTTTGTTTTCATCCTATCAGTGTCAATTCTTTTTCATGGAAAAGTGACCCCCTACTGTTTTGACTGCACTCGTATTTTTTTTATTATTTACCCTATTTAGATTGGAAACATTAGCTTTTCCACATTTACTCCCAACTTCATAAATGATTATATTCTTGAAGAGCCTTAGGGAACACATAATCCTAGAGACGGACATGACAAAAGACTGAACAGAGATTTCAGAGTAATCTGTATTTGAGCCGTTGTCCTCAGTTGTGAAGCCCAGGGCCTATTGACTGTGTTTCATGTAGCCTAAAGTAATCTCTAAAAAGGTTTCCTGAAATAGATCAAAATAGTACTCCAGCTCAGACCTTCAGCCCCTGAAAAATACCTTCCCTCCCTCAGGTTTACAAAGAGGGCCTATTGGTGCTGCTGTATGCATAATATTTTCATGTCTGAAGGTTTGAATCTTGACACAAAATGAAAATGTTGAACGAAATGTAGATACTACTGGACTACAGCTGTCTCAGTCATTACTGCGGTAGCCCGCTACAACAGTGTAAAAGTTCCATTAGCATTGACTGGAGGAGAAGAGAAATGGCAGTATGGAGTAGAGTCTGGGGACAGGGTGGCAGTATGGAGTAGAGTCTGGGGACAGAGTGGCAGTATGGAGTAGAGTCTGGGGACAGAGTGGCAGTATGGAGTAGAGTCTGGGGACAGAGTGGCAGTATGGAGTAGAGTCTGGGGACAGAGTGGCAGTATGGAGTAGAGTCTGGGGACAGAGTGGCAGTATGGAGTAGAGTCTGGGGACAGAGTGCTCGTTAATTGACCAGAAGAGATTATATCATAGAGGAGTAGGGAGATCGGATCAGAGGAAGAGGAAGAGAAGCACGGAGTGGAAGTGAAGAAATCTGATAAACAGTGGCAGAGAGAAATGAAGGAGGTGTGTTTGGGGGGGGGGGGACTCATGCGAAGGTGGAGGACGGAGGGACATCTGGCTAACGGCGCCGCTCGTTTGGGTTTGGCATCGGGGCAGCATTCCGCATTCCGCATTCAGTTTGAAGACTCTCGCGGTCCCATAAGCGAACATCAGAAGGATATAATCCCCTTTCATGCTGCTGCTGCCTCTTGTTTCCCCGGCAAGATGTTTAACCTTTCATTTCCAATGCCATTTGTGTATTAGCCGTCCTTTGCACGGCTACAGCGCGTCCTCTGTGATCTAAGCCCCATCACTGGGATTCTCGTTGGTCCAGAATGGGGCACCATCAGAGCAGCCAGGGCAGAAAAAAAAGCCCCACATTGACTGTCTTCCAAAAGCTTGGGACAATTTAGATTAATCATAAGCCTTTGGTGGCAAATTTCACAGGAAGCATTCTAAAGCCATGCCATGTATGAATTTGATTTTAGTTTTTTTGCAGAGGAAAATAGAGCAATGCTTTCAGCGTGTGGTGGAAAACAGGCCGGCTCTTGGCACTGGTGACTGAGTGATTTTTTTTCCCCCCAAAGTGCACCAGAAGGTGAAACACGTGGTGAAAAAAGGCACTCATTCGGAACGGGTGCTCCATTTGCCGATAGCAATTGCCCAGCTCATTAAATTTTAACCAGACACCTCTATATTTTTACTTCTGATTTTAGGTATCTTGCTATCCTCTAAAAATATGGAACAGGAAGCTGAGAGCTAGTGCTATTGGCAATATTTTTAGAACATTTTAGGAAGGCTTAGAGATGATATAGTAGCACACTCGTCCTGTTTTAAAACGGATAATGATTTCGATATGAAGACAAGAAAACATAGATTGATGCTTTGGTATGTGGGGCTGGATGAGGTCAAAGACATCTCTGCAAACGGTAAAGTGCAGTGATGAAAGTGGCTATTTAATGCTGAGCTGATTGATAGTCTTTGAGCCAACGAGGCTGTAAGATGAATCATTCCATATGTAATTCAAACATGCTATATGACTGATTTCAAATAGTGACTCCATGTTTAACTTCGCTGCTTGTCTTGGTTATTGAACATCGTACTCCTTTTATAATCATTGTGCACTGCCGTGTCACATAGTAACTATGTGCTGATGTCATCAAGTGAAGTGCATTTAATCTTGTAAAAACCTTTTCAGCCGAGGTGTAAACCATCATACTATAAATGAGTGAAGGTTGGCAAGACTTTATCAGTTAGGGACACTTAAAAATCATTTCAATCAAGTATCTATTTGAGTGAGGGGAGTTTTGATAATGGGGATGTTCAAAACACTTCTACTAAGTAATTGCACTCTCTAAGGCAATTGCTACATTGTCACAACACCACACAACACACCTAATCCTTTCTCACGATGTGCATATTCTATTTAAAAGCAAGGTTTGAGGCAAGGCGGACGGGTGATGAGGTTTGCACTGTATTAAATCCCTGTTGAGTGTTAATGTAGCTATGTTACTCCATCGGTGTTGATGTCCCAGATACAGTGCTTCAGTATACGACTCCTTGGCTCAAATTCTGCCCCAATTTCATGTTATAACGTCCTGAAACCAGGAGTAAGTGCTTCATTTCTTACCTGTGCTGCTGAAGTTCTAGTTACCTTGCCTGCAAGTCTTTTTTGGTTGGCAAAAGTCATTTATGTCAGCACCGTGCAGATTAAAAGGTGCCTCTCTTTGTACCTCAGACTCCCCGGTATCGCGGTGGAGTGTCGAGCAGCGATAGTGAGTCCTGTGCAAGTTTCCGCGCCACGGTTGAATTTTTCCCTTTGATCAAATGCAGATGAAAGGCTTTGTGCATGTGACATGGAAGCCCATATTTTAATCCTGCAGTCACAGCTGATGAGCGTGGAAAGAGAGAGGGGGGGGGGGGGGGGGGGGTAGGAGGGTACCCTGGGGAGGCACGCTTGCCTTGCTCTGGAGAAAGCAAATTGAGTTGTCCACAGCAAGCCATCAGTCAGGCGCTACAGAGCGGAGCAATGAGGGCCAGAAGGGCATCGGTCACCATGACTGGGGCACGTAAGCTGCAGCAGGGGCTTTTATCCTGTAAAAGGTACAGGGCATGGATGGAGTAATTCATGGAAGAGGATTTCTTTCGTTTAAGATATTTCTGGATGGCAGCAACTTCATTACTGCTTCATTATTTGGTCATGAGGAATTCATGTACATTCATATATTTAGGAGCTTTTATCCGAAGCAAGTTACAAATGAGTCACAGGCAGCGGTACAAATTGTTCATAGACGCTTTGTAAGCATGGTGATGAGTGAAATGAATTGGTGGTTTCAAAACCCAGTTGAGTGCGATGAAACTGATTGTCATGAAGTTGTGAGTATTTCTTATCACATGAAAAGTGTTAACGATATATGTACATCATGGAAAGAAGATGATATGTGGTCAGATCAGAGTAACATTATTTATAATATACCTGTGAATGCTATATTATAGAATAATCAGATCAAAATGTAGATTTTACAAGGCAGATATTGTCAATTGTTTGGTTACTGTTCGACCCATCAAGCAAATATGTGATTACACATTATTACTAGCTTATTGTGAAATGCTAAACAATGACAACGCGTCATTAAAAAAGAGAAGAGGAAAGCTTGAAACGTAACAATTTGTTTGGCCGGAGATTTGGCACAAATTATTGGCACCAAACCGCATGTCTGTGTTTAGTTTTACCATTTTCTTTAACAGTCCAGTTGTAAAACAAGTCATCTTCTTATTCCAGTTGAATTAAATTGATCATAATGATCACTTCACTGGATATTCATTCATGGAGCAGGAAAGTGCCAGCTAAGAAGACAAAACAAAGGCAGTGTCAACCCACAGAGTGAGACACTGACACTGGCCATATCTGAGATAGTCCAAGAGTCCATTAAGGAAGTGCAGTGGATGGCCAAGTCTCTAAGAAGTCTCAGTGAGAGGGATGTGGACTTCAAACAAAGCATCCTAACCTTAGGCCACCAAAGCATCCTAGCCTTAGGCCACTAAAGCATCCTAGCCTTAGGCCACCAAAGCATCCTAGACTTAGGCCACCAAAGCATCCTAGCCTTAGGCCACCTAAGCATCCTAGACTTAGGCCACCAAAGCATTCTAGCCTAAGGCCACCAAAGCATCCTAGCCTAAGGCCACCAAAGCATTCTAGCCTAAGGCCACCAAAGCATCCTAGCCTAAGGCCACCAAAGCATTCTAGCCTAAGGCCACCAAAGTGAAGATTTGATGAGCCAAAAGAGAAGTTAAGATCTCCTGCCAGTTTGATGTCACTGAATAATATTTTCTATGACTTAGGGGCCACTGAATCACGACCGTATGCTTTGTGGTGTGATACACTGACAGGATTGTGAGCAGCATCATGCACATGGCCATCATCATCAACGCAAGCACTGTCATCCGCTCTCTCTCCAAAGGAAATGTGTCTCTCTGTGGGGGTTGGCACATAATAGTGTTCATTTTCATGAGCCATGAGGTGAAGGTGTTTGAAAGACACAGGTAGATGTGTTTGTGTGCATACAGAGGAGGGAGAGGGAGAGGGAGAGGTTGCTTGTGCTCATATACAGAACCAGCAGTCTCTGCTCCCGCAGCAGTGGATGGCAAGGTCTAGAAGCCCCAGCACATTCTCACAGTTTCCATGGGGAAGGGGACCGCTCGCAGATTCCACTGCCCTTTCTGCGCGGCCCGGGAGATGGTGGTGCAGCCGAGATAGCAGTCCTCGCAAAGAGCCTTCTGTTTTCTGAGAGGTAATTAACCGACTGAGAGCTCCCAGGCTGGATTAAGGCGAAATCTTAGAACAAGAAAAGACCCCCCCCCCCCTCCCTCCCCCACCCCCACGCCCTTTCCATGCACATATTCCCCACCACGGCTCCTTTTCTTTTCTTACAGTCGACGTATTTCCCCCCCCCCCCCCCCATGTGTCTTATATAAATGTGCTTCAAGACGATTGGCCCTTTTTTTCCCTTTTAAGTCCCCTTCAGTAAAATGAATGGACCTTAACATGAAGGGGCAACATGCTTCATGCGTGTGCTCTTGTGTGCTCGCTGCATGTAGCCCCAGGCTTCACCAGGCTGTGCCGACAGTCGGTCCGTGGCAGGGTGTCGCTCTCGATGCGGCGACGTAAGAGATTAGCATATGCCATTGGAGGTGGCATCTCGAGCGCCCCTGCGTACATCACGTCTAATGACTTTCCCCTCAGCCCCCCCCCCCCCACCCCCCCCACCCCTGTCTCAGAACGATGATTCAAAATTGACTTCCTCCTTCACTCTATGAAACAGACTGATGATGTTCCCCTTTGCTGCTGACATGTTTGAACATTGACCAATTATGAGTTAGCCCTTATTTTAGAAACTTAAATATATTATATAATTGACAACATCCCCTGGTGTAGTTGGCTGTGGGTGAATCACGTCCGTCTGCGCCTACAGTAGCCAGTACCTCCCTATATGCCTTCAATCCGCTCCACTACTGCCTCTCATGAGGTTGTGTTGACATCAATGTTGTCCATGACAACCCTGCCATTTTAAGTCTCAAGAGTTGACAACAACTTCTAGCAAAAAATACTTGACTATCTTTGCTTGGCAGTAAGTAAATACATTGAAATCCTTGTATCACTGGCCATGTTTGGGGATTACTCCGCCATAACTCTCTTCCTTGTCCTTTTTTGTTGTGTTTTAGTTCTTTACACAACATTGGTTTAAGTCTAAAGCACTGTTTATGCAAATTGCAAAGCTCCGCGCTCCCTCCAAGCCATCTAACTGTAGGCAAAAAAACATTAAGAGAGTGCATTTGCATCAGGGGGAATGTTAAGGCTGCCGCCGTTTGATATTTGTTTGCTCCATTTTTTTATTATTTTTTTTTTTTTGGGGAGGGGAAAGTACTGAAGCACATTAATGAAACGGCTCTTGCCTGAGGAGGAGTGCTCATGAGGAACACAAGTGTCTGATATCTACCGCATGCTATTCTGGAATGCAGCCAGGCCACTGCTATAAGAGGAGCATTTTCACAAGGCACATTTATCATGTAGCGGAGGCTAACGTACACTCATTTTCTTTCTTTTTTTTAAGTGTGGGTGAGTGATGAAAAATCAACACGTCCAGTGGATGCTACAGCTTCACAAATGCAACCCTATGACCCTATATCTATGTGCCAGTCAGTATAGATCTAGATGTGATGCTTCAGTGTTCTGCATATTACACGGCCTCCCTTTAAAAAGTGTGTACGTGTGTGTGTGTGTGACGGTGTGTGTGTGTGTGTGTGTGTGTGTGTGTATGTGTGTCTGTGTGTACGAGTGTGTGTGTACGTGTGTGCATATGAGTATGTGTTAATGTGAATTGTATAGGGCAATGTCATTTTAGCATCCTCAGGGTTTGTGTTGGATGTTGTCATTGTTCCGGGTGGTTTCCATTCAAAAGCGGTGTATGCAGAGCACCATAGAGTTTACAGAGAGTCCATCTGTAGCCTGGTTTCCAGTGGTGCTGTCGCCATTTCCCTTCCTCTTTTTCCCCAGTTGCAGCCACTAATGTTGCATTGTGCTGCCGAACCACCCCCACTCCCGGCCCTTCCCCCTCACTTTACATATCAGATCTTCTACAGCAGCTTATGGAGACGACTTTTGAAGAGAGACAATGAAGATGCTCTCTCTCTTTCTCTCTCTCTCTCTCTCTCTCTCTCTCTTTCTCTCTCTCTCTCTCTTTCTCACTCTCCCTCCTCCTCCCTCTTTCTTTTACTCGATTTCTCTGTGCCCCTTTATCTTTCTCGCTCTCCCTCTCTCTCTTTCTCTTCTGCTTCCTCTCTGTCTCTCTATCTCTCCCACGCTTGATGCAGGCTGAGTTGAATCATACGAGAGAGTGGGTGGGAATGTGAAGACACATTCTGACGTTTCCCATGCGGACAGGAGGACGGGAGGATGCTGCCTCCGGCAAATTTCACTGACAGTTTTTTTTTTCTCTCTCTCTCTTCCTTTTTGTCTCTCTTTTTCTGCTGCCTTTTTCCTCCCTCGTTTTTAATTTGGCTCTCTGATGTATAATGCATTCTCTGGGCTGCCGTTGTGACATCATCACTTCAGCCTCCTTTCTAAGTCTCATGTGTTTCTGAGATCTCACCTTCAACAGTCATATCAAATGCGATCACCAAAACAAGCTCCTATCATCTTACAAATATAGCCAGAAGCATCCATGTTTTTATCTTCCGTAGGGTGGACTACTCTAATAGTCTCTTAACTAGTTCGCCCAAAAAGACCCTTAAACAGCAGCTGCAGTCAGTCAAAATGCTGCTGCTAGATTTGTATCTGCGACCAAGAGAACAGAGCTCATTACTCCAGTGCTAAAATCTTTACACTGGCTTCCAGTTAGTTACAGAATAGATTTTAAAGTGCCGCTACTAGTCTATAAATCACTGAAAGGCCCAGAATACATAGCTGGCATGTTTAAAGAATATAAACTGAGTAGGGCTCTTAGATCCATGGACTCAGGTCAGTTAGTAGAGCCCAGAGTAGGGATCTTAGATCCATGGACTCAGGTCAGCTAGTAGAGCCCAGAGTCCAAACAAAACATGCTGAAGCAACATTTGGCTGTTATGCTGCATGCAATTGGAACAAACTACCAGAGGATCTTAGATGTACCCTAAATGTAGCAACTTTGAAATCTCAAATTCACTCCATTCTTACTGCACTTTAATGCTGGAAGTAGACCTCTAGTAATTCCCGATGGGGAAGTGACATCACGTTCTTCAACTCCTCTATCAGCCTCTAGTGTGGACCCTATCAATTGTTCTATTCAGGCTTTTGCTCTAAAGTTTTCTATCCAGTGTTCGAAAAGACATAAACACACAAGCTACTGGTTTTATTGTAATTAATTTACTTTCTACTCTCTTTTAAATTGTTGATATTTTTGTATTACTTTTATCTTTTCCTCACTCTTAAGCAGTTTCTTTATTTTTCCTTTGTGTGTTCCTTTTGCTTGTATTTATGTAAAGCACATGTTTGGCATGTGCTATATAGATACTGTATAGTGCTTTGCCTTGCCTTTTCATTTTAAACCCTATATGTGGCACTCGTCAGCTTGATAATAACCTGTAGGAAGACTGTCAAGAGGTCATACTGTGAAAATGAAAGGTTTCTTTTCTCTGGCCCACAGTACTAGCTGTGCATTAGAAATATGCGTGCTGCAAGGCACAGAAGGGAGCTCTGCTCCGTGGCACTGTATAAGCAGTAAATAATCACCACTGCCCATCACAGGTCTAAGCCCAGCACCTGTTCTTGTACTGTATGTGCAGTGGAGCAGCGTGTGTTCTTGATCAACTACTGTTCGAATTGCATGTATATGTAATCCCATGGAAACTGGGTCACTGTAAAAAGGCAGGGAATGCCACTGCAGGCAGATATGGCAAACTATTCTTTGGATTTTTCAGTAACCCAATGGACACGCAAAGTGCTTAGATTGCATGGCAGTCTCCATTTTTTGAGACCTCCTCCTCCTAGATTGTCCTCATTGCCATGCAGGACATAAAGCTGAGTTTCCGAGGCATTTCTGCTCTTCCCTCTTTTTTTAATTTAATCACCAATTAAATCTCCTGTCACTGAGCCGCACACCCTCCCAGTGTCTGTCAGAGGTGCTTCCGGCCTGGCCCTGCCATATCACCAGGGGAGTGCGGTGGCAGTGTGTGTGTGTGTGTGTGTGTGTGTGTGTGTGTGTGTGTGTGTGTGTGTCTGTGGTGTGTGTGTGAGTGTGCGTCTGTGTGTGTGTGTGTGTCTGTGTGTGTGTGTGTGTCTGTGTGTGTGTGTGTGTGTGTGTGTGTGTGTGTGTGTGTGTGTGTGTGTGTGTGTTTCTGTGTGTGTGTGTGTGTGTGTGTGTGTGTGTGTGTGCGTGTGTATGTGTGTGTGGGTGACTGCCCTCTCCCTGACACGCACAGCATGCCGCACCGCCGGCCCCCAAAAAAACAGCGATGAACGAAAGGAGGTCTTGCGGAGCCGTCGGAGAGGAGGAGGACTGCAGCAGCATGGCGTCCCCTCGCTCCTTTCACTGCAGTAGATTGTGGAGCTGTCAGCGGAGGGGGGGGACGTGTCCATAGACACACACACACACACACACACACACACGCACACACATCGAGGGGTTAGTGTGACTGTCTGTAGTTTGATCGTCACTCGCTGAACACAAATAGCATCACTTCCTCCCCCACTTTGCCCTTTCATACTCTTCCTGCCCGAGCGACTGAGTAAGCGCGAGCCCGCTGAGACCTCCTCACTCTCCGTGCAGGAGGTACGTGGGCTTTTTCCTGAGAAAGTGTGTTGTCAGACTCTGGCAGGTTTTCAAACGGCGCTGTATTGATGTGTGGGTCTTTTTTAAATCCCAAGCTGTGTGAAGACCTATCCTGGTATAACTAGACCCCGAATTCACTTTGTGAATAGGGTCTGGGCCTCGCTCCATTGGTGGTCGTTTCTAGTCATCGCATGCCGCACACCCTCCCAGTGTCTGTCAGAGGTGCTTCCGGCCTGGCCCTGCCATATCACCAGGGGAGTGCGGTGGCAGTGTGTGTGTGTGTGTGTGTGTGTGTGTGTGTGTGTGTGTGTGTGTGTGTGTGTGTGTGTGTGTGTGTGTGTCTGTGGTGTGTGTGTGAGTGTGCGTCTGTGTGTGTGTGTGTGTCTGTGTGTGTGTGTGTGTCTGTGTGTGTGTGTGTGTGTGTGTGTGTGTGTGTGTGTGTGTGTGTGTGTGTGTGTGTTTCTGTGTGTGTGTGTGTGTGTGTGTGTGTGTGTGTGTGTGTGCGTGTGTATGTGTGTGTGGGTGACTGCCCTCTCCCTGACACGCACAGCATGCCGCACCGCCGGCCCCCAAAAAAACAGCGATGAACGAAAGGAGGTCTTGCGGAGCCGTCGGAGAGGAGGAGGACTGCAGCAGCATGGCGTCCCCTCGCTCCTTTCACTGCAGTAGATTGTGGAGCTGTCAGCGGAGGGGGGGGACGTGTCCATAGACACACACACACACACACACACACACACGCACACACATCGAGGGGTTAGTGTGACTGTCTGTAGTTTGATCGTCACTCGCTGAACACAAATAGCATCACTTCCTCCCCCACTTTGCCCTTTCATACTCTTCCTGCCCGAGCGACTGAGTAAGCGCGAGCCCGCTGAGACCTCCTCACTCTCCGTGCAGGAGGTACGTGGGCTTTTTCCTGAGAAAGTGTGTTGTCAGACTCTGGCAGGTTTTCAAACGGCGCTGTATTGATGTGTGGGTCTTTTTTAAATCCCAAGCTGTGTGAAGACCTATCCTGGTATAACTAGACCCCGAATTCACTTTGTGAATAGGGTCTGGGCCTCGCTCCATTGGTGGTCGTTTCTAGTCATCGCATCCAATTGGCCGTAGACTTTGGGTTCGTTTTTGATACCATTGGACCAGTCTTTAACCAAATGGCCGTAGACTTTGGGTTCGTTTTTGATACCATTGGACCAGCCTTTAACCAAATGGCATTGGCCCAGCAGTTTGTCTTTGACTTTTATGTTAATAAATTCTGAAACATAAGGTCAAGGCTCTCGGTATATAAACAGATCCTGAAGTGATATCATCATGCAAATGCATATTAATACATGTTATGAAAGTGTGGGCTGGGTGGGCCAATCTCTCGCTCAGTGGGTTGACTGGATTACTGAAACATTGAGAATAAGTGGATACCATGTCCGGTGAAAACTCGCTATCGATGGCCTATGCTTCACTATGGAGTGAGAAGGCGATGAACCCCAAGTCTGCCTTTACTCCTAAACATTAACTAATAGTACATCCCACAATATGTACTAATTCATGGTCACTCAATCAAGCTACAAAGGCATCAAATACTTAATAAAAAGTTGGGTCAAAGCAGGTAATCAGCGAGTGAGTGAAATTGTATCTGGATCTGTATTGCCCGTTTCTGGCAGTGATCTGTACTGGGGTTTGGCTATGAGCACTGTCTGCCTTTCAATCCATTTGTTTTGATGTTGTTTGTTGTTCAGCAGGGGTGTACTGTTTATGCATGGAAGTGTGTGTGTGTGTGTGTGTGTGTGTGTGTGTGTGTGTGTGTGTGTGTGTGTGTGTGTGTGTGGTTGTGTGTGTGTGGTTGTGTGTGGTTGTGTGTGTGTGTTTGTGTGTGTGTGTGTGTGTGTGTGTGTGTGTGTGTGTTCATGTGGTTGTATGTTTGTTAATCAATGCTAATGATCTTTACCCCACACACAGCTTGATCTGATTGATTTGAAGTAAGTAACGGATTGGCTGCTGTGGTAGCATCTCAGCCATCGGCTGATTGGAGGAATGGTCCTTGTAGCACACACAAATGCTTCTCCATCAGTCCTCTCTCCACACTCCTGAAATAGACCAGTCATCAAGGCAAATTAGTGCTATAGCAACACGAGGCACACATACCGTTTATTAATGCATCCTATTGTTAAACTGCATATGCGGTGGGTGTCTGTGGGTGGATAAATTGACATGTATGACCACAACCGACATGTATGTTGACTGTATGTGAATGTGCCAAGCAATAGGTGAATTAGTTGTTTGCGGGGAAGAAAACAGGCCCCTCCTCCAAACACACACACACTCTACATGTGTCCTGATTGGTCATACCCGTAGGGTTGTTGGTTGATAAGCATCTTAAGCTCCTGAGGCTAGTAGCTTTTTGGGAAGCCAGCAAAATGTAATGAATGTAGTCAGGACCAAAGTGGCATCATGTCTGGTTATATTGACACTATACATCTTTGCAACAGCAGCAGCAGCAGTTGTTTTTTGTCATAACCATCCTCATCGGCTGACAACTGTGGGACTACCATTTATAATTTTGTATTTAAAAGGGGAAAAAAAGAAATTAGCCAAAATGTAATCATCGTTATCTTAAGCATTTACTTTGTAGCACTTCTCAAGCTGAGTTTGCCCTTTTTTTAATGAGCCCAACATTACCCCTCCTGATAAAATATTCAGCGCCCTCCTCCTTTCCTGTGGGGTTGGCCCTACTATTCACTGAGTCAGCAGCGCTGATCCACTCATGCAGTGGAAGCAGCGAGACAGCCGTAGGTTTGGGGGGGGGGGGGGGGGGAGAACCTCAAAGATGGCAAAATCAATGCGGAATAAAGATAAGAGCCCTGACAAGCAAAGCACACGACCACCAAACCACTCTTTTCTTTTTCTTTCCGATGCTCCATTGAGAGAATCTTGTCCATTTGAATCATCCCTGTCTGTGCTAATCCGTAAAAACCTGTCCAAAATATTGAATGCAACTAAACACTGGTTAGAGGCATTCATTTTAGTACATCTGAAAGCATTCACTGTTTTCATAGCAGGTAAATAATAGATTTTCCCTAGGTTACCTTGTAAGCTCTTCCGTAGCTGTCCTACAGATGCAGTCATCTCTGAAAATCATATACCGGTAGTTCTAAGATTTCAAATACAATTCTGTTTATTTTCTCAATCTATATTGTCCTTTGGGCTAGGTTGTCTGTAAAGGCATCTACAGTTTGGGTAGACTGTGTGCGTGTGGCTGTTTGCGTATTAATTATAAATGATATGTACTGTATGTATTTCTGTGCTTAACTGCTGCAAGTGGCATTGTGTCCGATATGCAGTGTACCACAAACAACAAGTGTGCTTTCTCTTCTAGTGCATTGTAGTGGCGCAAGCGGAGTTGGCTGGTATGTTGTAGTTTTGAGATGGCCATATCGCAAGGAGACACGCGCAAGCTGTTGCCGAAATGGAACATAAATGTTTCTAGGAAGGTTGTTGCTATTTTTGTAAAAGCCATCTGTTTCTATGATGGCAAACCAATCCCACTGCCCGCCCCCCCCTCCCTCCTCCCCCATTTTCCTTTGCCCACCAGTATCCCTTATTTTCTGAGGCATACCCCTGTTCACACCGGGCATGTTCTGTATCCTGCTCGCGTCCATGGTTCTCTGTTCCGTTCTCTTTGTTCTGGTGCGTATGGCTCGGATGCTGTCAGCCCTCCTGTTTGAAATTAATGCTGTCAATGTTTGTGCGGCAGATTCATGCCTTTTACTCTGGAGCGGAGGGTCCTTCAGCTGTGGGGGAGATTGCAGTGCGGACACCATCATGCCACGACGCTCAGTGCTATTTTAGAGGCAGCGAAAGCATCTTCAAGCGCTCGAACGCGACAATGCGAAAGGCCCCACGTCATACAGCCCTTCTCAAAATGCAGTGAGCCAAGGAAGGACAACAGCGAGACTTTTCAGTTTTACTGCATTAGGCTGACCACATTGTGGACAGCAGAATATTAAGCATTTAACAAGCATATGGAGTGAAGAAATTGAATGTGGAATTATCTACACTCCAATCCACTGTTGTTTGATAGAGTAGCAAACATCATTGATAGATATATGTGAAAGCTCATAATGTAAGGTACATCATATGTGTACCAATTTTTTCATATGGTGACTTCTGTTACCAAAACAGTTATCGCTGAAATTATGAAATAGATGTAGCAAAAGCCAGTTATTTATTTGTAAAAGCTAAAGCACACTGATGATTGTTGAAGGTAACAGTCGAGAATCATCATAACTGGCATTTTACCCTTGAGACAAGGGGCTTGGCAAACTTGTCAAAGACGCAAGTCCTTAATAGGGTCACAGCCAGTTGTCTTTTCCATTGGTCCATGATAGTCTTTGCCATTGGTCCATGATACTTGAAGCCCTTTGATACTCAAAGCACTTTGGAGGTGTTTTGTTTTTTCGCAGATGAAATAGGGTCACAAAATCCAGATACAAAAGCAGCATGCTTCTGATGGCTTGTAAGACATTTCAGAATGCAATAACATTTGACTGTCTTCCATGGACCAATCAGAATGCAATAACATTTGACTGTCTTCCATGGACCAATCAGAATGCAATAACATTTGACTGTCTTCCATGGACCAATCAGAATGCAATAACATTTGACTGTCTTCCATGGACCAATCAGAATGCAATAACATTTGACTGTCTTCCATGGACCAATCAGAATGCAATAACATTTGACTGTCTTCCATGGACCAATCAGAATGCAATAACATTTGACTGTCTTCCATGGACCAAGGCAGCCTATCTGACTGGAGCACAAGCCAGATTCCCTCGGGGAAGGATGCACATGAAAATCAGATGAAACTGACAGCCAAAGCCTCTTACCGCTTCTTTGCTGCCAGTTACACACACACACACACACACACACACACACACACACACACACACACACACACCACAGAGGGAGAGAACAAGAGAGAGAGAAGGTATCTATTCAAAGTTGGTTTATTTCAGGGTTTTCAGGCAGCCTGAAAACAAAGACTTTTTTGAGTCTCTGAGATGCACAATATGCACGGATTGGATTCCAGGACTCAGACAGGACATGAAAGCATATCTCTCTCTCTAACCAATTATGCCATGCCTGATTCAAGACCTCCAGTGTTCCAAGGTATGTTTTTGCTGCCCATTTTAGGTACTATAGCTTGGCAGATACTCACTGATCATGACAAGGTCACCCTCAGGCCAATGATCAGTGTATGTAATGTAATGAAATTGAACATCTTATTTTCAAAATCATTAATATAGTATAGATTATAGTTAGCCGTCTGTATTATCGTGCCTTGTTACATGCGAACCGGGTACTAAATGAAAGATTTTTTGTAACGACAATATGTCCATTAAAAAGGGAGTGGTATTGAAATCTCACCAGACCGTGTGTTAATTATTGGATTCATTTTCTTTTTCCCTGAGGTTAATTGATTGTGCCTGGAATGCTTGTAATGGCTAAAATGGGTAATTGAGTTCTCCTCAAACCCAACACTATCCCACTGACCCTCCTCTTCAGTGCTCCATCAATTAAACCCACCAGCTATGTGTTGCTATTACATGGCAGTAAATGCTGTGCTATGTGGGGTATCCACACCTATCCAGCAGCCTTGCACCAAAGCTCTCCCCTGTCAAGCCCTCGTGTCCATTCTTGTGATAAATTACAGACAGATGGTTCCAGTATTCACTCTTTGCACTAGCAGTAGGATGAAGATGTAGCATCTGAGAGCCAAAGACATCTTTGAGGCTGTCAGGAACTAAAGGAGGGGGAGCAGACCGGGGGAAAGCAGCAGGTGGAGAGAGGTCGGAGGAGATAAAGCAGCTCATTATGAACAGCGAGGCCAATGGACTTCCCAGGGACTCACATCAGTCATGACTTGAAAAGACCTGTGATAGATGAACACCGTTTAAAAATGTGCCACCGAAGACAGTACATGTCATGTTCTTGGTCGTTTTTTTTTTAAATTAGAGTTATCTATCTAGATTTGCGACGTATCAATCTTTTTAGTGCTGTAGATTATTATTTTTCTATCTTTTTTTGCAGAAAAAGGCTGCAAGTGGTTATAATATGCCATTTCAGGCTTTGTTTTGAAAGAAGGCCAGTCTCTATGGACGTTCATGAATTATTCAAATTCATTAAAGTGCTTCAGTTTGGATAGTTTGTTCAGAGATTGTTGTTCAGTTCATGTGAAATTGAAAATCAGCGGCTCGAATGGTTTTCGATCACAAGCATTAATATTAACCGTATCCTAGTATATTTTAACCTTTGCTTTTAGGCTCTACCTGCTCTCCAGCTCTGCTGGATGCGATAGGCACTCTGGGTTTTTTGGTTAAGAAAGCATATCATTTGAATCACTAAAACTGTCCGTGTATCAGAGGAGTCAAAATGGCAAGTGTTGCAGGAGTGTTATAGTCCAGTAGTGTTTGATTGCTATCAGGAGAAATATATTAACAACCAACAACAGTGTAGATTACCATCAAACCCTGAAGAGTATTAGTATTTCAAAATGGAGTCATTATGCTCACCCAAATGG
This sequence comes from Sprattus sprattus, assembly GCF_963457725.1. NCBI lineage: Eukaryota > Metazoa > Chordata > Actinopteri > Clupeiformes > Clupeidae > Sprattus > Sprattus sprattus. The sequence goes on along the minus strand of NC_137923.1, from coordinate 2,022,335 downwards.
TTTAGTTGAAAAATATACTGTATTTTACGCCAAAGCATTACTGTAAATGCAAATAGCCAGAATCCAAGGGCTCAGCTTAGTTTACAGTAAGAACAAAGTAGCTGCTGCACACCATAAAAGCCTGAAAACACAGCCGTGTAAGCAGAAATGTTGAGATCTGATCAAAGCCATTATGCACTCAGTCTAGAATTGGAGGTGATATCCCTGACAGGTTACTGTGATGATGTATAAAAATAGAGAGAACATCTCACTCCCTTTCTCTCACTTTCATGTGGCCTTAGCAGTCTCTAGAACACTCTGCGAGTCATATTATATCCATGGCAAACGCTTCACTCACTCGTTCCGTGAAGTTATGTTTTCTGAGGTGTGTGTGTGTTTTGTTCATAAAACTGTCTATAACTCTGGATATCATGGACGTTAACAAGCTGTTGAAGACTTTCATGGAAGAGATGGCTGTTTTGATCAGCTAATTCTTTCTCGTGTAAAATTAGACGGGATCTCTTCGATAACATGTTTGGTGTCGATACAACTGGAAACACATCTCAGGTATGGGGGGGCTGGAGAATGACATCTGCACCATAAGTGACATCAGTGAATTATTATTTTTACAATTAGTATTTAGACAAATAATTGTACTTCTTATTAGCCTGTTGACTGTGAGACTCGCACTTTTGATTGGCAATTCAGGTTGACATCACAATCATTTTCACCAATAGCTCATCAAATATTTTAGAGCTTCACATTTTTTTGTTCCCTCTGCTGCTTGAGTCAACAGGTTTAACAGTGTTTTTGTGTGTATTAAGTTCTTCACAAACCAGGCCCAAATGAAGCCAATCAAGGCCAACTTGCTTCAGTAGTTGAACTTTAAGATCCCACTTTTATGATCACTAAATGCCCCACCGCCACAGGGAAGAACATACCTACTCCCTATAACTAGATGAGAACTGTTGTGACCAATACTGTCATTTTTAGACAAGAAACAGATAGAGACTTTCAGCAGATGCAAGTTAACCAGATTACTGACGTATTGCTTACTTATTCTAAGCTTGGTAATGCAGCTTTGGTCATATTTGAACAGCTCCTTGCCATAACTCAAATCTCCATATCAAATTTGAGGCAATCATTTTAGCACCCCATCTGTTTTCCCATTTGAATGGTGAAGCGTAGAATCGTGAATCCATAATATATAAATAGAGGATTTACATGATGGTGTGGAACTCACACAACAAACTGGCTGAGTTTGACAGGACACAGAGACCTGGGAGCACAACTTGCATTGTACTGTATCCTTTCGTGCTGTTCTCCACTGCGACAGGCAATGGAAAAATGGTTTATAAGTCCTGTTTTGAAAAATGCAATCACAACTTTAATATGAGCCACTGGTGCAAGATGCAACAGTGCAAGATGTCTGTTTTTAGGTTATGAAATGTGTTGAACTAGGTTATGAAATGTTGAGCTGTTGTGTTAGCATAGCTAAAATCACACCTGTGACAATGTAGGCATTCTTGATGAATGTCTCTTACTAAATAATCTCTCTTGTTATTCACAACAAACTAGCCAAAAGTATTGTTCATCATAGCTTACTGTGCTAGTATTAGGGAACTAGCCACCCTACTTATATCACAGTGGATTGTGGAATAGATTCGGCCATGATTTGACTCAGATCAGGTGTAATTCTCACTTAAGTCACACTCTTCCTGCAAGAATATATTATTACCATCTGCTATTACCAAGCAGGGTACGTCAGCTCTGGTAGAAATGAGCTCTACTTATTCAGGTCGCTATAGGCAGCTGCTTGAAAAAGAGTTCCCTATAGTAATGAGGAATTCTATATGTGAATGCGAAAGAGAAGAGTGTGTTTTGATCAGCACAGTATATTGCTTCTGTATGACGACATCTGTCATTTGAATTGTGAAAGAAAAATCTACTTTGCCTTAATAAGCCCCCCCCAGAAAATCAGTATCGACTCTCCCACCTCTCTCTCTCTCTCTCTCTCTCTCTCTCTCTCTCCCTCTCTCTCTCTCTCTCTCTCTCTCTCTCTCTCTCTCTCTCTCATTCTCATTCCCCCTTGTTTCATCTGTATTGCTCTGCCTATGAAGTGACCCTTTTCCCCTCAGAGACCAATTACTCACTCAGCGTAACTGCTCTCATTAATACTTATAAAACAGACAGATGGATATTTGAATGCAAACCTAGTAATTAAACATATAATTGTTCTCTTCAAGGATCACACCAATTGAAGCAGCTCATCCACCCATTTTGGTTGGCGTTACACTCTTTCATTATATTCCAAAATGGCAATGGCAGACAAAAGATCTCTGGATTTCTGGATTGGATCAAATTGAACTATATTTTGATGAACGGTGTTCAGACTTTATACACTTGACACACAGACCTGCCATATAGACATGTTGATTGTTCTGAATTTACATTGAGCTGGATCGGTATTCATGTGTGTTGGACTTTGAATTGTAATGAAAACAGATTGGCCGTGGTCTCTGCATTTTCTTTTTCTTGTTTGTTGCAACGAAAACGACCCCCCCCCCCCCCCCCCCCCCCACCCTCTAAGAGATGACACGGATGTGTCACATCATGTCAGGGGATCCATCACCATTAGCGTGACTAGCTGACATGTGTTGGCTTTCATTAAGGCAGAAAAAATATACATAGATCAATGAAGAAGCAGTCGTATCAAGAGCCCTTCCAAATTGATTGGTGCAATGACTCATTTCCTTGTAGAGAAAAATAAATCTCCCCAAGACATGCTTTGTTAGTCAGATTGAACTCAATTTATACTTTTGATGAGCTTACTTGCACAGCTATTTAATGGGTTTGACCAGCTTTTTAAGTTCATTGTTTAGTGATCTGTGGAAGTATTAGTAACAGTATTATGCTCTGTCAGCCTAACCTAATTGTGTTTCCCAATGTAGGCCTACATGTGGGAAATGTGCCCAGGATTTCCCAATTGGTCACGGTTTTGCTCTCTTCTCTCACTGTGTTGCGTCGTAAAGGAAGAGGAACATAAAGTGTGCAAGTTAATGGAGAGATCTTCGTGTGAAGTCTTTGTCGGTTTGCTTATGTATTCTAAACTTTAACCTGCAAAGCTGCGTGTGTGGGCCTCTAAACAGATCCCACGCCCGCAGGACTTCATTGTGTCAGCGGCTGCACCTTGTTAGCCGCTTTTGGCGCTAGCCGAGCTGTCAGCTTACTGAATGCTAAGCCACCCCGGAGAGGCCAGACTGGCGGCCCGGGCTGACAAAGTCACGCAGTTCCACTCCTGTAAACGAGCATCGCAAGCTCCCCCTTCTTCTGTGCCAGGATATTACACAAGGTGTTCTGCCATCTCCTCTTTTGTACCGTACACTTGGCATGGCTTCGCATAGCGCTGTAACCCTGCAGCTCACACTGAGATTGGCCCGATCTGCGGAGCGGTGTTCATATTTGCATCCCGACCCTAGTAAGCCATCTTGGAATGTGTGAGAAAAAAAGAAATAGCTCACTAGCCTAAGGTAGCAATGAGTGTGAATGTGTGAATTGTTGATTTCTATATTGAGGTTGGCTTTCTCTCCTCCGCCTCTTCCTCCCCCCGTTGCTTTTCCTCTGGCTCTCTGTGTTTGTGAGTGAGTATGTGCGTGTGTGTGTGTGTGTGTGTGTGTGTGCGTGTGTGCGTGTGTGCGTGTGTGCGTGTGTGCGTGTGTGTGTGTGTGTGTGTGTGTGTGTGTGTGTGTGTGTGGGTGTGTGTGTGTGTGTGTGTGACTGTGTGACTGTGTGTGTTGGCGTGTGTGTATGTGCCTAAGAAAAAGAGATCAGAGCGGTGGCAATCTGAACAGACGAAGCCCCCTGTACCATTAGCCTGTCACAGCACCCAATAATAACCTCGATAATAACAGGGTCTGCTGCTCTCTCTTTCTCTCTCTCTCTCTCTCTCTCTCTCTCTCTCGCTCCATCCTTCTTTCTCACCCTCTCTCTCTCTTTCTCTTTCTCTCTCTCTCTCACTCACTCATACACTCTTGCCGTTTCCTGTTGAGAACTCTTCCTGTGTAGTGAGAGTGCTCTTTATCAACGTCACCAAATTAGCAGAGCTGAAAGAGCTTCTGCTGTCTGCAATTATTTTGATTGGGCTATGCAGCGAGATGAATGGGACGGATGCGTGTGCTTTATCAAAGCTGTTGTGTCTTGTGAGGAGAAGAAAAGTGTGCAAATGCAGACTTGTGAAGAGCGCCAAGGTGAAATATATATATATATAGTATATATAGTATATATATATATATATCGAGCTGCTGAGCCCAAGAGCTGCAAGCTTTGAGTCTGAGATGAGAAGCCTTTAGGGATGCAGTATTCCAAAGAGTGTACCTTTCAGGACACGGCCGCCAGAGTTGCCGCTGCTTAGGGGCAGGCATGCACAGATGAGCTCCCCCCCTCCGAATGCGGGGGTGATGCTGTCTGGATTCAAAACAGAACTGGTAGCACAGAGTAGTTCAGAATAGGATGGGAGATTACAGGTTTTGTAGAGTGTATAAAAAAGGAGTGGTAGATTTTCACATAGCTCAAAACATATTGGCCAACCCATCGCATTCATTTTACTCAGGGTATACTGTCGTTGTTTAACATTTGAATGGAGATTTAAGATGAGTAGAGTAAAAAGGATCCCCCTTTAAAGGAGTTATTTATCGATTGATTTATCTATATATTTTATTTATTGATATTTAAATGTCGTCTGTTTCTACTTTGTGTAATAATTCATTATTATTAGCTTTATTACGAAAATGTATTAAGCATTAATTGTGATTGATTAATAATTAATTAATAATGATTACGCATACAAATGAAGCAAACTACTTGAAGTAGTTTCGATTATAGCAGCCAACGTGCACTTCCATCATGATAGGTATTTGATTGTAGGACAAGGGACCTGTTGATCATGAGCGTGTCTTGCTTTCTCCCCTGTCTCCCACCCTCCAGTAGCAGCCGCCTGATCTCCCGTTTGGACGTTCCCGATCGATGCCCTTGGCCCGCCCTCTCCCTCCGGCCTCGCCACCATCATGAAAGGGCTGTCCAGCAGCCGCAGCCACCACCACGTGATGGCCTGCGAGCCCTCGTACAACGACGTCATGGGCTACCACGCCGAGCGCAGCAAGCCGTACCTCATCAGCCAGGTGGACGCGCCCCACCCAGCCGACCACCCCTACTACGCCCAGCGCAGCATCACCTCCTCACCTTACCAGCCCGACTGCGTGGTGCCTTACGGGACCTTCCCCCGCCGCCACTACAGCTCCCACCACGAGCTGAAGGACGAGTGTGCCATGGTCCCTTACACCGGAGGCGGCACGGCCGGGGGCTCGGTCAAGGGCAACCGGCTGCCCGTCAACCTGCTGGACCAGTTTGAGCGGCAGATCCCGGTGGTGGCGTCCCGGGACGGCTACCACACGCTGCAGTACAAGCGCACGGCGGCGCTGGAGCAGCGAAGCGACAGCCCCGGCCGCATCCGCCACCTGGTGCACTCGGTGCAGAAGCTCTTCACCAAGTCGCACTCGCTGGAGGGCCCCCACCAAGTGCTGCACCACCACTCGAAGGGCAGTGTGAACGGAGCAGGAGGAGGAGGAGGAGGAGGAGGAGGAGGAGGAGGAGGGAGCTGCAAGGTCAGCCCCGACAGCGAGACCCCCACGCTGCGCCAGCGCAAGCGCAGCAAGAGCCGGGAGCGCTGCAAGTCGGCCGAGCCCAAGAACCGCTCGCACGTCCCGGCCTCGGGCTACTGGAGCTCGGACGACAACCTGGAGCGGGACGTGTGCCTGTACCGCAGCCCCACCATGCCCACGGCCGGCGTCATGACCATGGGCCGGCACCCGGACAAGTCGCAGTCGCAGTACTTCATGGAAGCCTACAACACCATCAGCGAGCACACGCTGAAGACGTCGCGCAGCAACAACGACGTGGGCAAGTGCTCAACGTGCGCGGGGAGCGGGCCGCTGGCCGTGGAGGCGGCCCAGCAGCTGTTGAAGAAGAGCTCGTGGTCGTCCTCTCTCACGGTGAGCAGAGCCCGCGAAGTCTACCAGAAGGCCTCGGTGGTAAATGTAGATAAGGCGCTAGTGAAAGCTGAGGCTTGTCAGCAGGAGCGCTCTTGCCAATACCTGCAGGTACGCCAAACCTCTTTTTTCTCTCCGACAAAGTTCTTCTCCTCTGCTCCCCCGTCCCCCCGCCTGCCCCGTCTCCCCCTCAACCCCCATGCTCACCTCCAAATCTAATCCTCACCTGCACCTCTCCCCCCCCCCCCCCCCTCCCACCGCCCCCACCCCCACCCCCACTCACACCTCCACCGCCACCTCTCCTTCACTACCGCCTCTCCTCCGTCTGGAGCAGCCCTCCAGTTTTGAGTTTGAGTTTCTGGAGAGTGAAGTAAGTGCTAACCCATTAGCTGCCTTACTTTCCGGGTTAGTTGACAGGCATTCGGTTTCTTCGGTTTCTATTTTTTGGTTAACCTACAAGTTGGTTATTATTTCGTCTTCTGAACCTTCCTTTCTCCCATCTCTTCTATCCTTTTCTTCCCTAATTATTGTATTGATTGTTTAATGTGTGTTAATGTGCTGTGTTGATGATTAACTTATTGTGAATTCTTAGTTTGTAGTACTTACTAACTGGTAACTGTTTTGTTGTGCAGAATGCACTAAAGTGCAAGTGGTTGATAAATTGACAATTTATCAATAAATGTATCAATAAATGTATCAATAATTGTATCAATACATTGACAATTTATCAACAGATGTGCTGTGAACTTTTGAACAGACTGAGGGCAATCAAGCCTGCCATTGAACAGATTCTTAGAGGGGGGGGGGGGGGGGGGGCGCACCTGACAAGTAGTGAAACCTTTTTATTCCCAGTGTTATCATGGTGTAACGGCAGTAACATGACTATACTTTTATGCATTCTGTCTTTATCCTATTTCCAATTTCCTTGAAGTGATGAAGGGTAACCTTCCCCCCGCTGTTGAAATCAAAGTGAAGAAACTTAGTTTTGTTAGGCAGGAAAAAGCTACATGTAGCGCTGGGAAACTTGCCTGAATCACTGCTGCTGATGCATTTGGATGAATCATCAGGATTTTACTATAAAGTTTCAGCAGGGCAACAGAACTCCAACCCCCAACCACCCCATCCACTCCCGTATGCACAAACACACACACACACACACACACACACACACACACACACACACACACACAAACACACACACACACACACACACACACACACACACACACGCACAAACACACACACACACACACACACACACACACACACACACACACACACACACACACGTAATCTCACTCCCTTATGCACAAACACACACACACACTGGTCGAACTTGACTTTGAGAACAGGCAGACTGGCAGCGCTCGAGGTCTTTAAAAGCCTTAGGAAGCCAACCAGAACAGATGAAGGAGCTAAAAGTAGTGTTGTCGCAGCACTTTACTCTATCCCACAGATTTTCCAGCCCAGGGAAAAAAAAATGGACTGCAGCAAACAGAGGGCTTAGAAGCATCTGGAAAGCCCTGTCCCGCTCTCTCTAGTCCCAGTAATGAGAGCAAAAGGAAGTTCCCACCAAAAAGCAGATCTCTTATTCGGCCAAACCCGCTAAAGGAAATGGGTTCCCTCAGAGACCCCTGCTCTCGTCCTGACGGAGAGCTGGGAGCGGTCAGTGGGATCTGAAAGCCATTAGCCCTCCACTGTTGTTTCTGCCAGTCTGTTACCCAGACACTCACTCACACACTCACACACTCACACACTCACTCACACACTCACTCACACACTCACTCACACACTCACACACTCACTCACACACTCACACACTCACTCACACACTCACTCACACACTCACTCACACACTCACTCAAACACTCACACACTCACTCACACACTCACTCACACACTCACTCACACACTCACACACTCACTCACTCAAACACTCACACACTCACACACTCACTCACACACTCACTCACACACTCACGCACTCACTTATTCATTCATTCACGCACTCACTTATTCATTCACGCACTCACTCACTCACTTACTCATTGCGCTTACACACTCAGTCACTCACAGACTCACTCACGCACTCATACAGTCATTTACTCACTCATATACACATTCATTCACTCACTCACGTTATCACTCACACACACTCACTGACTCATTCACTTTATCACTCTCACACACACACTCACTGACTCACTCACTTTATCACTCAAACACTCACTCACTTACTCACTTTATCATACACACACACACTCACTCACTTTATCACTCACACACACACACTTACTTACTCATTCACTTATTCAGTCATTCACTCACTCATAACACATTCATTCACTCACTCACTTTATCACTCACACACACTAACACACTCATTCACTTTATCAATCTCACACACACACTCACTCACTTTATTACACACACTCACTCACTGACTTGATCACTCACACACACACACACACACACACACACACACAATCATATTCACTCACTCGCTCACTTTATCACTCTTTCACACACACTCACTCACTAACTCACTTTATCGCTCACACACACACACACACACACACACACACAATCACTCACTCACTGACTCTGACTCCCTTCCTCGGCTGTTGCCTTACTCAGAATGGACTGCTACTGTAAAAGGTTGCAGATATTGTTAGAGTCCTGATAGGTGGCCAGAAGTGTCTATTTGTGGTGTGGGTGTAACGAGCGTGACCACAGTCACCACCTGCTGCCACGTCACGCTGCCAGTGCCTGTGTGCTGATGTCTGACGTCAGCACCAGCTCTGTTTCCCCAGTAACCCAGCCTTGGCAACACCATCACGGATGATTCACCTTAATGACAAAAGTGGAGTTCCTAGAGCAGGGATTATCTGCCCTTTTCTTCCATATTTATAACAGCCTAGACTCTCTGTGCGCCTACTCTCTTCAGTGGCAGCACGCCGTCACTAGTATGACTAGAGGCCTCCCACAGGACCTAGTCGAGGCAACACAGACACACTCACAACACACAAACACACGCACGCACACACACACACACACACACACACACACACACACACACTCACACCACACAAACACACACACACAAACACACGCACACACGCACGCACACACACACACACACACACACACACACACACACACACACAACACGCACACACAACACACAAACACACACACACACACACACTCACACCACACAAACACACACACACACACACACTCACACCACACAAACACACACACTCACAACACACAAACACACACACACACACACACACACACACAAACACACACACACACACACACACACACACACAAACACACACACACACACACACACACTCACAACACACAAACACACACACAACAAACACACACACTCACTCACTAACTCACTTTATCGCTCACACACACACACACACATACACATAGCACCAATACAATCCATGATGTCTACACACCAGGCTCTCTAATGACCCTTTCCTCATTTCTTTCTGTTTAGTAGTTGTTGTTGTTGTTGTTGTTGTTTCCAGTGTGGGCCATATCAACGAGGGCTATGCCTGAAGGAAGTTGCGCTACAGACAGATGGCAGGTTGTGCAGGCAGGCAGGCAGGCAGGCAGGCAGGCAGGCAAGCGTCATTAGTGTAGTGGTGCAGGCTGGGGCGGGCAGCCTCATTAATTACCTCTGCTCAGCGCCCGAGTTAGGGCTGGCGCAGGAGGAGGTGGGCACAGGGGGGGTTGGGGGCTGAAGGGGTGAGTCAGGTGCCCGTGTCTGTACGTCTGTACGTGTGTGTGTGCCAGTGTGCCTGTGCGCCGGCCCAGTGCTCCGGCTGTGCCATGCAGTCTCGGAGCACTCTGCCTGACGCCGGCCCGCTCTTGACCGTCCCGCAGGTGCCGCAGGATGACTGGGGCGGGGGACTCATGCCGCTGGGCAAGGAGGACGACATCCCGTGCCGACGCATGCGCAGCGGCAGCTACGTCAAGGCCATGGCGGAGGAGGACAGTGGCGACTCGGACGGCAGCCCCAAGCCCTCGCCCAAGATGCAGGCGCGGAGGGCCAGCTACCTCAAAGCCACGCAGCCCTCACTGACCGAGATGACCACTCTAAAGTAAGAGCCTCGCTTCTCTCACTCACCACTCAAGCAACGCTTGCTGACACACACACACACACACACACACACACACACACACACACACACACACTCACACACAAGACAGAGGGTTCGTTATTGACTCGTCTAAGCTAGTTTACCACAGCCACGTTTTGACATGAGAATGGATGTTGATCCGTGAATCTACATCCATCAGCTCCAACTGCTGTCAAACACTGTGGAGAAACAGAAAGTGGTGTGATTGCCTGAAGCAAATATTTGAAATGCACAGCATCCTACGTTCAACAAATGTTTAGCCAGCACAAGCCCACATTAATACCCTCTTTTTTGATTGATTTGCTTTTCGTGTGTATTTATCTGCAAATGTACTCTCACAATTCAGCAGATGTACAGCACTGCTCTGGCAAGACATGTTTGGACTGGATTGAATATTCATCCAGATGATGGGTGATGGGTGAGGAGGAACACTTGTTATCTAAAATTTGCATCAAAGAGAGTGGAAGAGAGAGGAATGGACACGGATGGACAGGGGCTGAATGGGGTCTGACAGACAGACAGACAGACAGACAAGACAGACAGACAGACAGACAGACAGACAGACAGACAGACAGACAGACAGACAGACAGACAGACAGACAAAAAAAGAGTGCTGTAGTTACAGAGTTTTTTTTTCAGTGGTGTAGTCTTGTGGAGGGTCTGCTCGTGTCTCGCTTCTACATATCTGTGACCTTCATCTCCATTTTAATTCCTTCTCCTCATTTATTTAGCAACCATTTATGATAAGAGGAAGCACTTTCTTCCACTGCATCAGATATGAGTCATACACTGCATTGACTTAAAGACAGCTCCTCGGTTGGGAAAGTGCTATGGAGTTATAGATTTTGATAAGGAGATATTAATGATGAGTCACATTTGTTGTTAACATTTCTACGAACCAGAGTGCAGAGAACTGAAGCAGATTTTTTTTTTTAAAGTTACTGGTAAGGCAGCTTAATATTATTACCTGTTCCTCAGACTTCATTGAACCTCCCAAGAACAAGTGCAGACAAATAGTGCAGATATTACTCAGAGAGAATGAAGTGTGTCATTAGGGATCATCCTCTCAAGCCTGGTCTTTTGTTGTCATGGACACTACTGTAGATTTAGTATAATTTGGTCAGATTTACAACAGACAAAATCTGCAATAAAACAAAACAATTATAATTTATATATATATATATTTATTTATTTTAATCTTAATGTTTTTTTTTTTTTTAGTGGCAGTTACTGTATCTATGGAGACATGACAGCTGTAGCCACCCTTTCTCTCCTGCTGCCATTTTGTATTCGTCTCTGCCGAGGCTTCGACCCTGCTTCCACATTTAGGACACACCGGCGCGGCGTGCTTACTGCTGACTAATGACAGATTAATCACGGCCCATTCATCCCTTCCTCCAATCAGCCACCTATCAGCCGCCGCCGTCTCAGGAGATATGAACACTCGTCTTTTTCCCTCACAAACAGAAAAATAATTGCGCAGCTTGTGAGCATTCCTCCATCAACCCCCTCACTCCCCCTCCCCTCCCCTCCGAGAGAGCGTGGCTTCACGGACACGCGGCACACAGCTGGGATATCAATTAGAGTCTCCACGGAATATAGCCTCCATTATTCCAGGGTGCCAGGAGCCAAGCATGCCTTTAATTAAGTAAGCTTCCAGCCATGGAAGGTATGAGTAATTACACTAATTAGCCTAGGGACTTCTTTACGAAGTGCTACATTGACACAATACAGTGCCTTTTTCCATGTCCCTCAGTTTTGAAGGTTAAAGTTGACATGGGGTGCCAAATGACTGTAAATCCTCAATATTAATCCTAACTTGGATTTATAATCCTAACTTGCACTCCCTCTCCCTCCCCCTTCCTTCCTCTACCTCTCCTTATATTTCCTCTAATGCTATCTCCTCTAACTAGTACCTAACTCGCACTTACAGTAGTTACATTCCTACACTTTTTATTTCTTATGTAAAGTAGTATTTATTGTTACATTAGGTCTCTATTGCTCGTAGCTTGATTGATCTCTCCTTTGCACGACGCTTTGGATAAAAGCGCCTGCTAAATGACTAAATGTAAATGTAAATGTTAATGTAATTATGAGTTCAAACAGTGTTTCAGCAAAGTGTCTGAGGAGCCTGATGCCTGTTAAATAGATTTGATTGGGATGATTCCGACAGATTGTGTTGAAGCATACTGACTTCTTTGTGCTCATGTTAGAATATTGATACTGCTGCTGATAGTGTTTGCCTGTTCTTTCTCTGGCCTCATGTGTTAATCATTTGTTGTGATTGTTGAACTAAGTGGCTCATTTGGTGCAGACACTAAACAGCATCAGAGAGGTTTCTAGCCTAGAGGAGCAACTGCAGGCAGGCAGGCAGGAAGGAGCAATCAGCCTCATTCGAGCCCAGGAAAATGTATTCCACAGCCCAGAGTTTGCCTATAAGAGGGATTGGAGGATTTGGGGCTTTGCAGATTTGCTATACTATTTTGGAAGTACGCCTGGTTATAAATATTGATTTTTGTGGAATTCCTTCAGTCTTGTCCTAGATTGTTTTGTGTCAAAGACAAGGCGGCAACTCGGATGAGACCGTGCATGAAGAAGAAGAACAGTATGAATGCCGTTGTGAATTTAACCCCTTCACAACATCACGCGCAGAGAGGAACACTTAAAGCTCATAGCAGGCCCACGGTGGGTCCCTGCCTCTGGGCCTATACTTCCAACAGCGCCGTTCCGCCGTGTCCATCTGACTGTCAATAAGAGCCTCGTTACATCATCGGTCCTCATGACGCATGAAAAGGACACGTTGAAGATGCCATTAGGCGTACTGCAAGCCCACTGATACATAATGTATATGACATATGGTCATGTGCTGTGAAGAATAGCTGACACAAACTCAGCAATGCGAGCGCCCTGGGGGGGGGGGGGGGTGGTGGTTAGAAAGGCGGTAGCTAGATCCACCCATCACCCCCCCCCCCCCCCCCCCCCCCCCCCCCCCCCGGAGGAGCAAGGCAGAAAGGCAGGGCTCCCTTCCACTCCACTGGCACCTTACATAATCAAATCCCCTATGTCAGAGGGTATGCCGGCACCACCCACCACCCACCACCCACCACCCACCTCCATCCAGGAACACTCAACGTCACCACGGCAGCGGCAACAATCTAAGAGCAGGGGCGCCATAATTGCCAGGAGTTAGAACCTTATCTGTGTTCACCGTTACAACCTTAATATGTGTTTACAATTTGTAACCGCAAAACATTTGCATATCAGGTTCATTGGAGTAAATTACCTAGAAGAAGAATATAATAAATTGTCTGCAGACTTGAAACAAAAAAACACTGAGGCTGAAGACTTGATTGCCAGCACCTAATATGTATGTTTATACTTGATATCAATTGTTCTTCACTCTGCTTTGGCGAAAGTGTGTCTGTGTGTGTGTGTGTGTGTGTGTGTATGTGTGGTGCTGGTGTGTGTGTGTGTGTGTGTGTGTGTGTGTGTGTGTGTGTGTGTGTGTGTGTGTGTGTGTGTGGAGCTGGTGTGTGTGTGTGTGTGTGTGTGTGTGTGTGTGTGTGTGTGTGTGTGTGTGTGTGTGTGTGTGTGTGTGTGGAGCTGGTGTGCTTGAATGGACCACTTACATGGGCGTGCAGCGGTCTTGAGGGGAGCTCAGGGTGCGTGCTGCACGGTCATGAGTCCAGCCATGCAGACACAGGAGCAACTCTCCCCCCGTCCGTCCCGCTCAATTCTGTCGGCTCTGGGCTCTCCTTCTGGCTCTCTCTCCTTCAGACGCCACACTGCAGCTGCTGTTACCGCCAGCTGTCTGCCTGTGCCTCTGCATTTGTGTGTGTGTGTGTGTGTGTGTGTGTGTGTCTGTGTGTGTGTATGGCATGTGTCCCTATGTATATACGCGCAGGCACTTTCTTGCCTGTGTCGTTGTGCATATAGATGTCCATGAGTCCAAGTACACACACGTTTGTCAACGTGACGAGTGTGCGTGTGTCTGTGTGTGTGCGCGCGCGTGTGTGTGTGTGTGTGTGTGTGTGTGAAGCGCAGCCTACGTGGGCGGCCTTAAGTGAGTTTAGCTGTTTTTGCTCAGCAGCCGCAGTGGAGTGGTGGCGAGGAGAGCAGCTCTGTCAGTGCCCGCTGGAGCTGGCTGCCTCTATTTAAAGAGCCATACATGCATAATGCAGTCCGGCGCCGGACAAACAGGGAGCCGCAGCTGAATCAGCCCAGAGACCCTCCGCTTGATGGGCTGTCCTCGAGACCCCGCTACCCCCCACCCCCGCCCACTCAGTGGACCTCAGAAAGAGGACAAAAAGAAGAAAAAGACTGACTCCCCCATATATATATATTTCTCTCCATCTATATCTCTCTGTTTCTCTGTCTGTCTCTCTCTCTCTCCATCTCTCTCTCTCTCCATCTCTCTCTCTCTCTCTCCATCTCTCTCTCTCTCTCGCCATCTCTCTCTCTCTCTGCCCCCTCTCTGTTGATACCCTTCAGATTGGCTCTGGTGGTGCATGAGCCTTGCCATCCGCCTCCTACTGCGTGTCACCATGCCAGCAACACTTTCAAGCACTCATATCCGTCCAAGTAAATGACACTTATATGTGCTCTTCAACTGGAGTGAGATAGACCATGTTTCCATAACTATGATGTCTTCCTCCATTTCTCTGTCACTGTCACTGCTTTTTACTCTTGAAACCCTCCAGTCTTGAAATTTGTCCTCTCTCTCCCTCTCTCTCTCTCTCTCTCTCTCTCTCCCTCTCTCTCTCTCTCTCTCTCTCTCTCTCTCTCTCTCTCTCTCTCTCTCTCTTCTCTCTCTCTCTCCCTCTCTCTATCTCATCGGCAGGATCTCCACCGAGCACTCGCCAAAGCTGCAGATCCGAAGCCATAGCTACCTGCGGGCGGTGAGTGAAGTTTCCATCAATCATCTGGACAGCCTGGATCCCAAAGCCCTGCTCGCCTCACCCCAATACCGCTCGCGAAACGAGAGCTACATGAGGGCAATGAGCACCATCAGCCAGGTTGGTGGCCGTCCCAAACTCTCACCCCACGCAACCGTCTCTGGTGGCCAAGCCAGCCCCCGATCCTCCCCCAGTCCTTCCTTTCTCATCTGGTGGGGGCGGGGAGCAGGGCAGGCCGGGGGTGCAGGGGGAGGAAGGTCCAAACTTGAACCCCTTAGAGTCCATAGAACCATACCAGATCATGACGTCAACCCTGTGATTCATCTCTTGTTGAGATGAATTGAAACCATAAGCCACATGGTGTTGTTCATTCACCTTTGTGTCGTAAATAACATCGAACTAATATAGTATAAACAGTTATAGTAGTAACAGAATGTAATGTCCTCTACTAACACCAGTCAGATCTCACTAAGATGCTGTCTAACAGAGAAAGTATAAATCTGTTGTAAACTCCTCTACATTTGGCCTGATTTGAACTAAAAAAAATCACATTCATCAAATTATCATTTAACTTAAAAACGGACTGATTTTTGATCTGATATCCCCGTAGCATTTTCATTAAGGATCTAGCGAACTAACCTAAAGTAATTTTTTTCTGGTTTGCCAGCATTTGGACTTTAAATCATTTATAATCGAACCCAAGAAGCGACTTTAAGTGCCTGCTGTCAGGCCCATGGACAAAAATAAACTAAAGTACAGTTCCATTCCGGAAGAACAATAGAAGTGAATTCCCTCATGTATGATTGTTAGCGAGTTCTGAGCGACTAGCCCTCCTTGCGCCGTATCGTTTCCTCCACATTCTCCTCCGTCTCCTTATGTACAGTGTGTTCTTTCCCTGTCAAGTGTTTTCCTCCGTTTCATTTCTCCAGCCTGTCTTCACCTCCATTCACCACTATCACCTCCCCCTCCACCTCCTCGTCTGCCTGATCCACTGTGAGCCCTTCGGTAACTAGCTTGCTACTTCAGTGCTAGGTCTCCTTGCTTATTTTGGGCCAAGGCTGCACTGTTAGCAAGGAAAGCATCTTGCATCTTTCACTAGTCAAATCTCAGACCAGTCAGATCTCCCCCCTTTTCATCCTCCTCCACCCAAAATGCATCCAATGGCATCCAAGTTTGTTTTTCTGCATCTCCTCCCATTCGTTGTGGAAGTTCACGCATGGCCCCGTTCCTCTGAAGTGACATGTGACTTTCTTTCAGAGCATTTCAATTCTCCCCCGCCCCTTGCTCTTACTGAAAGACTCTTCCTCTTCCTGCCTCTGCATTATGTTTTTTTAAGTTCATTAGCACAAGTCTTCTTTTGCCTTGTTATCTTTATAAGCTCTTTCTTCCACCCTGATGTTTCCCCTGTGGTAAGAGGGGCTTTCTTCTGCCATATGCGTTTTCATGCTCTGCTGCTGATTGCCCTCACTGATACTCTGCCCCCCCCACCCTCCACTGTATACCTCTCTACCTTTCTTCCTGGTCCCTTCTTTCTTCCTCCTCTTTCTTCTACCTCCTCCTCCTCCACCTGGCCCTTCCTGCTGTGAAGGTGAGCGAGGTGGAGGTGAACGGCCAGATTGAGGCCGTGTGCGAGTCCGTGTTCAGCGAGATGGAGTCGCAGGCGGTGAACGCGCTGGACCTGCCGGTGCCGGGCTGCTTCCGCATGCGGAGCCACAGTTACGTGCGCGCCATCGACCAGGGCTGCTCGCAGGACGACGAGACAGGACCGCTGCCCGCCTCGCCACCTCGGACCACCACCACCGTCAGGACCATCCAGAGTAGTACAGGTCAGTGTGGAGACGCCGCTCTCACGCAGGGTTGCGGATTATTCGGATCCCAAAAAAAGTACAATATCCACGTCATATGACGTCATACAGGAAGTGTAACGTACTTTCAGGCATTGGTAGGGGTACTGAGACCTAGTTTTTAGCCTTATACTGTAACCCTAACCCTAAACCTACTTGCACCTAACCCTAAAAAATCATAAGAAAAAGTTGATTCTGACACTTAGAAAACTTTTTTGGGATCCGCTAAATCCGCAACCCTCACGCAGGCCCATGCGCATTCCAAAAACACGCTCAATCTCTGCCTTGCACACCGCCGTGCATTCTGTCTATCATACACACATATGCATGCAACTGTGCTGCGAAGGTGCTCTCACGTTTGATCTCCCTCGCACACGCGCGCATATATGGCACGCTCGTCGACACATGTGCACACGTGTTTTTTAACCCCACAGCCCTTTGTTGTGGGCGCCACTGTAGCATATGGAAACAACCGCGGTCAGCTTTGAAGAGGTTAGTCTGTGTACATGGATGCAAATGTGACCGCCAAAACATAGTGAGTTGGACCGGCTCTAAACAGAATTTAAAGAAAGAAAAACTACAACAAAGAACCACAGAATTGCAATGCAAAACACTCAATTACACTGTGTCAGATACCGCAAGCCCCATCTGCACAAGCAAAGCAGCCCTTTCTCCTGAGACCCGGGGTATTTGGCTGCAGTAAAGAGATTTCAGATCGGGCCTCCTCTGATGTCTGCACTCAACCCCATGGACGGTTGGCTGTTACAGGCCTGGTGCTTCTCTCTGGCCAGTGCTGACACCAGCAGTCATCTGTGGGAAAAACCCTTCAAAAGACTTCCAAACAGCTGTCCCAGGCAGTTTGTCAAACAGGCGTTTTCCACAAATGTCTCAGCGATCATAAATATTCATCTGTTGCCTTTTCAGCTGTGCAATGTCATTACTGGCTAAGATGGACTTCCTCATAAAGCTTTTATTGTGCATTAACCTCTTGGTAGGCCCTTAAGCAGCATGTTAACCTCCAGGCTCAAGCCATTTTACTGAGGTCAATCAAATCCCAATGAGATTACATTTGTAGCAGCAGATTGAAATGACGGTGGTATAAAGACAGTCTCCATCACAGTTCTTCCACCATCCAGCGTCACTCCCACCATCTTGGGTAGTCTTTGATGCAGCCCCTAGCAACTGACCTGGAAATATCTTTTGTGTGTGTAACTGTGTGGTCACACGTGATGACTACGGACGCTTATGAGTGTGACTGACCCACAGACCTACTCTGGCTGGCAGGCATGGACACACACACACACACACACACACACACACACACACACACATACACACACACACACACACACACAAACACACACACACACACTCACACACACCCACACATACACACACACAGACACACTCTGTCTCTGTCTACACACACATTCAAATACACACACATTTAAAAACACACACACACTTTATATATACCCACACATTCAAATACCAATACAGTCATAAACACACACACGCACATACACACACAAAACAGGGTCTGGACTGAACTTGTGGTGACCCAATTGTGTTGCTCCTCTCTGGGGGTTTCTGAGTGGCAGGGCCCTGCGGCCTAATCCCGCTGACAGCATCTGACATCTCAGTTTGATCTCATCAGAAGAGACATCAGAATACATGTCACCACAAGGGGGCCTACCGCGGGCGCTGGTGCTGTGTACTGCTCCAATCGACCCTAAGTAAGTGGAGAATCGCTGGGCCTCAGGCCTCACTTTACCGTTGCTCCTGCTGTCTACATCTCCTTGATGCTGACAAACCTGTCTCTCTGTCACCGGCGTTTGACAGCGAACAGTGACGTTGGTTTGTCTGTCTTTGTTTTGACTGAAGAATTGGTCTCTTGGAGAATTGGAAAATCTTTTGTTTTTTAATTTCTTTTTTCCCCCTTATTTATCACTGAATATAAACTGTAGTTAGTTGAGTGATTTTGAGTGTTGGAGTCCAAGCAGATGAACGGTGGTTTGGCAGGGCTGACTGCTTTGAGCACTTTCACTTCCGTCCCTGAGAAGCCAGCTTAGGATGAGCTCTGAACGTGGCATGGGGGGTACAGGATGCTTCCTCGGCTGAATACACTGCTCCCCCCCCCCCGGCTGTGGGCTTGGCGCTGCGCTGGGCTGTGCTGGGCTGTGCTGGGCTGGGGCGAGGCGTGTTAGCTGCCGGTGGATGCTGCTGGCAGACATATGGGCAGGAGTCTGCAGCATTAGCTGTGGGAAGGACACTTGGGAGAAGAGGAGGAGAAGAAGGAGAAAATGTGAGAGAAAAGTGCAAAACTGTGTGCGAGTTAGGGGAGTGCGTGCTGGCCCTGGAGTTTGCACCGGAGTTGTGAATTTTTCATAACTGCCTTTGGGGCCAGACTGAAAGTAGAAGGGAAAAAAAACACCAGCCCAGTTTGTGGCTCAGAGGCATTCTGTTTTGTAACATCCCTGCAGTAAACCGGGCACCTTCAGGATCAAGGGGCCTGACTTCAGCCATTAGGGGCGTGTTCAGCCACCTGCCCCTGTCACAGCCCAGGACCAGTGACCTGACTCCGACTCTACCTCTGCCTCCGACTCTTCCTCTGCCTCCGACTCAACCTCTGTCTCCGACTCTTCCTCTGCCTCCGACTCAACCTCTGACTCCGAACGAGGATGGGGCAGAACAGCCCGATCCGCGCACAGTTGGCCCCCATTAATCAAGATGGCTGCCACACTCGACTGATTGTTATTGATGATGTCGAGTAAACATGTTTTCCCACCCTGCCAGGGAGATAAAAGTAAACCCAGAAGGAAAAAAGAATAACTCCGGCGTGAACTGGTCTCGTCATCATGAGAGCTGTTGAGAGTAATTATGGCGAAGACAAGAGCAGGGAGCCGACCTTCAAGCTGAGATTGAAGCCTAGAGGCACAGTCATGCAAATCACCTCCTCTTTTTATACCCCCCTGCCCAACACTTCTGCATCTCCATAATCCACTTAAGAACACACGCTGCTGGGATTGTGAAAAAGAAAGATGTGGTTGTATTTGTGTGTGTGTGTGTGTGTGTGTGTGTGTGTGTGTGTGTGTGTGTGTGTGTGTGTAGCGTGAATGTATTTTTCCCCACCGGCTGATTTTGTATTCAAAGTACCGGGGTGCGCTGTGAGACGTACCATTTTGAATAGTGCCATTATGTTTTATTTATTTATTGGAATACATTCATTTTGAATTTTGCCTCAGTCCTAGATTTAAAACATATGAAGCTGTACAAAACCAATCATCAAAATATCCAACCCATCTGGGGCCGTATTCACAAAGCCTTTTATCTTACCACTAGGAGTGCTCCTAACTCGCGCTAAAACCTTTTACGTAGGAGTAATTTCTTAAAAGTGATTCACAACGGCTCTGAGACCTACTCATACTAAGGATAATACCAACTCCTAAGCTTAAGATAAAAACTCCGTTGCTATGGATGACGTCCATTCTCATGCACGAGTTTAGAAGCGGTGCGTACGGTGATTGGTTGCTGACAGGCGGTCTCATTCAAAACTCAGTCCTAACATCCCCCTAACGATCCCACTAAATCAACAGAAAATAAGAGAATAACCTAGGCTTCAAATGAAGTCATATTAAATAGTTATGGATAGTGCACTTAGCAGAATGCACACGCATGATGACAAGTTTGTGCATCCAACGAGAATGACGCTTTGCACGTTAAGAGAAAGAGAAATTGCCGAAAAAAACACGGAAATTGCATGAAATCAAAGAAGTAATAATTACAGCACCCTGCAAACTATGCGTGAGGCATGGGAGGACTTATGTGTTAACATAAATGCTTCATTCCCTGCCGTGTGTCGCTCTGTCGATGACTGCGAGAAGCGGTGGTATGTGCTCCAGTCACAATGTAGGATGGAGATTGCGGAGTGGACTTTAAAAGAGCCGTCGCGGCTACAGGTATTGTGTCACCAAAATAGGCCTCATGCGTATACTTGCATGTTGTAGTTCAACTGTGCTCCCGGTTGTGGATTGAGGAAGGGTGTCAAAAGCCATGTCTTGCATGGATGGCCACTGTCAGCCTACAAGTGGCATCCAGCAGGTACATGGTGCCGCTCAAAAAGCTGGCGCAGACCGCGCTCTCCATTAAAATGCGCGAATCGTGAGTAGATCCAGGCCACTTCGCAACAATATCCATGATTGTGAAATTTGGATCAAACACTATCTGTGTATTAATTGAATGTACCTTTTTGCGGTTTACAAAGACGTCCTCATCTCTGGATGGAGCAATTATTTTAATGTGTGTTCCATCGATGGCACCCACGACACCGGGCATTCCTGCAAACGCCATGAAATTGACCTTGATCCTTTGAAGTAGGCGATTGTCCAAAGGGAACCGGATAAACTGTTGTACAATGTGTGGTCTACAGAGTGCGGTGATTGTTTGATGAATGAATCGGCTTGATTGCGATATTCTGAAGTCGTCTGCGTTGCAAAGTTGCATTTTCCCCGTAGCCAAAAATCTTAATGTTATCAAACATTTAACTTCCGGACTGATTGGGTTGTTTCGGATAGTTGGAGACGTGTTTGCATCCCGCACTAATTCTAGTAAAATGTTGATGCCTTCACGGTTTAAACGATATCTTCTCAACAATTCAGAGTCGTTCATTGTCTCCAACACGTTACGTCTGGCTTCAGCCATTTTAAGACTTTTTGTGAATAGGTCTTAGTGACTTAGGAGTCCTCATGAGGAGTTTTAAGCTGTCCTAGACTTAGGTGCTACTTTTAGGGATAAAATATTTTGTGGATTGCTCTTAGTAAAAAAAAATAGGAGTCCTAAATTTAAGACTGACACGCCCATTATTTTTAGGAGTTTCTCCTAAATTCGCCACTTATGAGCTACTTTTAGCCCTAAGATTCTTTGTGAATACGGCCCCAGGGGCCGTATTCACAAAGCCTTTTATCTTACCACTAGGAGTGCTCCTAACTCGCGCTAAAACCTTTTACGTAGGAGTAATTTCTTAAAAGTGATTCACAACGGCTCTGAGACCTACTCATACTAAGGATAATACCAACTCCTAAGCTTAAGATAAAAACTCCGTTGCTATGGATGACGTCGCTTCTCATGCACGAGTTTAGAAGGGGTGAGGACGGTGATTGGTTGTTGACAGGCTCTCTCATTAAAAACTCAGTCCTAACATCCCCCTAACGATCCCACTAAATAAACAGAAAATAAGAGAATAACCTAGGCTTCAAATTAAGTCATATTAGATAGTTATGGACAGTGCACTTAGCAGAATGCACACACATGATGACAAGTTTGTGCATCCAACGAGAATGACGCTTTGCACGTTAAGAGAAAGAGAAATTGCCGAAAAAAACACGGAAATTGCATGAAATCAAAGAAGTAATAATTAAAGCACCCTGCAAACTATGCGTGAGGCATGGGAGGACATATGTGTTAACATAAATGCTTCATTCCCTGCCGTCTGTCGCTCTGTCGATGACTGCGAGAAGCGATGGTATGCGCTCCAGTCACAATGTAGGATGGAGATTGCGGAGTGGACTTTAAAAGAGCCGTCGCGGCTACAGGTATTGTGTCACCAAAATAGGCCTCATGCGTATACTTGCATGTTGTAGTTCAACTGTGCTCCCGGTTGTGGATTGAGGAAGGGTGTCAAAAGCCATGTCTTGCATGGATGGCCACTGTCACGTCACCCAAGTGGCATCCAGCAGGTACATGGTGCCGCTCAAAAAGCTGGCGCAGACCGCGCTCTCCATTAAACTGCGCGAATCGTGAGTAGATCCAGGCCACTTCGCAACAATATCCATGATTGTGAAATTTGGATCAAACACTATCTGTGTATTAATTGAATGTACCTTTTTGCGGTTTACAAAGACGTCCTCATCTCTGGATGGAGCAATTATTTTAATGTGAGTTCCATCGATGGCACCCACGACACCGGGCATTCCTGCAAACGCCATGAAATTGACCTTGATCCTTTGAAGTAGCCGATTGTCCAAAGGGAACCGGATAAACTGTTGTACAATGTGTGGTCTACAGAGTGCGGTGATTGCGATATTCTGTCGTCTGCGTTGCAAAGTTGCATTTTCCCCGTAGCCAAAAATCTTAATGTTATCAAACATTTAACTTCCGGACTGATTGGGTTGTTTCGGATAGTTGGAGACGTGATTGCATCCCGCACTAATTCTAGTAAAATGTTGATGCCTTCACGGTTTAAACGATATCTTCTCAACAATTCAGAGTCGTTCATTGTCTCCAACACGTTACGTCTGGCTTCAGCCATTTTAAGACTTTTTGTGAATAGGTCTTAGTGACTTAGGAGTCCTCATGAGGAGTTTTAAGCTGTCCTAGACTTAGGTGCTACTTTAAGGGATAAAATATTTTGTGAATTGCTCTTAGTAAAAAAAAATAGGAGTCCTAAATTTAAGACTGACACGCCCATTATTTTTAGGAGTTTCTCCTAAATTCGCCACTTATGAGCTACTTTTAGCCCTAAGATTCTTTGTGAATACGGCCCCAGATCTATATGTCTGTATGACTTATCTCACGTGCACCCTCTCCCCTCTAATGCTATACATACATCACCTGATTGAAAGGACTGTGGGTCTTCCGAGCATTTACAAACTAAACACAGTATGTAGTCTGCCTTGCTGGTTCTGTGGTGTGCTGATGACGCACAGGTTCCGTAATCAAAATATTCTGGAAGTTGGGGATTACATGTAGAGGACTTTCAGAAGGATTCTGGCATAGAAGGTCGGGGAGTAGACGAGTCTAACCTCATGTTAACCTACATGAGTGTTTCAAGTCCTTTATTGTCAGATGCACATACAAACACAGAGTCAGACTGGGCTCTGAAATTCTTAAGACAGGACACCCCGCACAACATCCTACCATAACATAACATAAAATTAAAACTGCAAGCAGTGATGAGAGGGCCATCGCTGCTGTAGGCGATTGACATTATGGGCGTATATCTGAGTTCAGAACGGGTCCAGCGTCCGCCCTATGAAGTTTGGTCAGGATCGGAGAATGTGCAATGTTTCCAACCACCAACAGGTGGCGCTATAGGCGAGTGGCCTTATGGGCATATGTAAGCGTTCAGGCCGGGTCCAGCGTCCACCCTATGCAGTTTATAAAATAACATAACATGTTAGTACTCGGGGTGTGTTTCATGCAGGTCTGGTCAGATAAGTGGTTGTCTTACCTTGTTGTGTGCACACATGACACGGTGTGTGTGTATTTGTGTGTGTGCTTGCGTGTTTGTGTGTGTCAGCGAGACTCTGAGACGTGTGATGTTGTCTGATCTGAGACGGCCCCCAAAAACACCCGTGGCCCCAGCAGCTGCAGCTCCTCCTGTGACACTCAGTTGACATTGACGGAGAGAAGGTGGAGAAGGACTCTCATCGGCAGAGCGTCTCCGTCTCTCTCTCTCTCCTTCCGTCCGCCTGCCCGCCCACACGCCTGGCCCTGCCACGTCCCTCCCCACTGCGAGGCAGATTTATGCCGCGGCCCTGTCAGGGAGAGCCCACCGTGGCTAATCCAGATGTCCGCGCCACAGAGACCATGCCAGATGAATTATGGGGGGACTAATGGAGGAAGCTGTCAGGGTTGACATTGAGAGGGCGCCCCCCACCCCCACCCCCACCCCACACACCCAACCAAACTTACATGTCTTTGAGGTTGTGTGTCTGTCTGTCTGTCTGTTTGTCTGTCTGTCTGCATGTATTTGTGTGTACCAGCCTTATGTGCTGTGCCATCTGCTTCTTTGGCTGTCCAGCTCCTGAAAATTCACCACTGTAGAAATAACACCGTCTGTAGAAGGGGATTTTGTCGTAGACAGTATGGTGCTCAAGCCAAACGACATGTTTCCTTAAGCAGCTTGGATCATTATAGCATCAGTATCTGGGTTCAGATCTCCCAGGCCTGATTTGCTGCTGTACTCTGTGGACCACTAACAGTTTAGTCTGTTTGGATTTACACCCTTGTTTACATCTCCTTTTGTTATTTAGATTATTATTATTATTATTATTATTATTATTGCCACTGCTGACCACTATGAGGCAGTCCTAAATTACTCTGATCAGTCCGTTGTTTTTCAAGTCGACCATTTTGCTGTTACCAACACTAATTTAATGTACGTAAAAGCACCTCTTTCTTTGCACAACATATTTGTTTGGTGTGGCCCCAGATCCATTGGTATGAAAGAGTATCTTGTACAGTATAAGATAAACTGATGTGTAGCTATGTTCAAATCTCATATTTCTTGCTGAAACCCTGTTCCAGAACAGTCTATTTGTTTTTATTTGTTCTTGTGTTTAGTTTGATGATCCATTGCACTTACTATTCAATGCAACACAAGTATCTCTGAATTCAGCTTCACTATTGTCTCTCTCTCTCTCTCTCTCTGTCTCTCTCTCTCCCTCTCTTTCCCTCTTTTTTCTTCTCTCTCTCTCTCTCTCTATCCCTCTCTCTC
>NC_137923.1:1934407-1986907 GCF_963457725.1 Sprattus sprattus | reverse complement strand
ACTTTGTATTTGTTTACGTATACTGTAATTTTACAAATACAGTACAATGTAAAATATTCTACAGTAAAATACAAGAATACTATGCTCCTGATACAGTAAGGCATTCAAACTAGTGTTGTACTGTCATAATAGTGTTTCTTACCCATTCTCTCTTCTGAATGTCCGGAGAATCGGTGCAACTGAGAAGCGGCTTATGTTTGGTTGAACCCTCTGGCCAGCCTTGCCAGCCTCCTGCATGGTCAAACCCATGTTGACCACATGGTTGAACACATTGGCCTGAATCTCATCAGAGATACAGTAATGGCTCTCCGTCTTGCTCTTCCTCTTCATCATTTTCCTCCTCCTCCTCCTCTTACTCTCACTCCTCTGCCCCTCTGATCACCACTCACTTCAATGTTGCCATAAATTGTTCTCCAAACTAGGAGCTAAAGTTTTGATTTCAAATTGCACAACAGCTTTGGAAATGGAAGTTTTGTCTTTTGATTAGCAGTGTTTTCTGTTTGAACACAATGAGGTTTTGGCATTGATGAAGCATGCAAAGTAGAGAGGATGGTGTTTAGTGTTTTGAAGAAAATGTGGTTAACAATTGAAAACTGTGTCTAAAGCAGAGAATTGTGTGTTGTGGTTTGAAGAAAGTGCGGTTAACAATTGAAATCTGTGTTTAAAGCAGAGAATTGAGCTTAAAGTTTAGCAGAATTGGTTTAGGGAGTTGGCACTTGGGTTTAGTGTTCAGAGAAACCGAGGCATGTTTTGAAAAAATGTGTTTTAGGAACAGAGAAATACTGTAACCGCACTTTCTTCAAACCACAACACACAATTCTCTGCTCCGATTCTCATTCAGAAGAGAGAATGGGTAAGAAACACTACTATGACAGTAAAACACTAGTTTGAATGCCTTACTGTATCAGGAGCATAGTATTCTTGTATTTTACTGTAGAATATTTTACATTGTACTGTATTTGTAAAATTACAGTATACGTAAACAAATACAAAGTGCAACCATTGATGACCAAGACATATTCCTAAACATCAATACAAAGAGCCTAGCCACAGTGGACCATGTTCTAAGGCAGAACATCTCGAGAATGAAGCAGGTGTACAGGGTGCCTTTTGACAGAAACTCTGATAGAGTCAAACAATTACAGTATGATATGACTATGTGCAAGTAAGTCATATACGTTTCCACAACTGATTACGTCCTATCAGCACAGAAACATTACTGTACTATATTGTAATCCAATCAAATGTTCAAATCAAACTGTATTTTCAGATGTTTCACAACACAACAATTGTCGATATTGTCTTGAGCAAGAACAGGATGCAGTCTAGTTTTTTTGTCCTTTTATTATTTTGCATTTTTCTTTCATTTTTGAGTTAAAACATTATACAGTTACAATATTTTACAACAGAAGAAAGCGTACAGTAACACTGGAGATGAAAATGCATAATACTCCTGATAAGGCCTTCATACTAGTGTTTTCCCATTTCATAGTAGTGTTTTCCATTGAGCACATCAGTGTTCAATCAATGCTTAGAATGTCTACTCAAATAATGGTCTGTGTTTGTTGTTTGAAAACAAAATGCCCTTTTGAGGTGATATAATAGTGTTTTGAAACCAAAGTGTCATTTTGCAAGAGATATAAAGGGTTTTGCATTTTGTGTGAGTGGTTTTGGGATTTGTGTTTAGAGCTAAGAGAAACCGAGGCATGCTTTGAAAAAATGTGTTTTAGGAACAGAGAAATACTGTATTTTACATTTTTCTTTCATTTTTGAGTTAAAACATTATACAGTTACAATATTTTACAACAGAAGAAAGCGTACAGTTACACTGGAGATGAAAAGGCATAATACTCCTGATAAGGCCTTCATACTAGTGTTTTCCCATTTCATAGTAGTATTTTCCATTGAGCACATCAGTGTTCAATCAATGCTTAGAATGTCTACTCAAATAATGGTCTGTGTTTGTTGTTTGAAAACAAAATGCCCTTTTGAGATGACATAATAGTGTTTTGAAACCGAAGTGTCATTTTGCAAGAGATATAAAGGGTTTTGCATTTTGTGTGAGTGGTTTTGGGATTTGTGTTTAGAGCTAAGAGAAACTGAGGCATGCTTTGAAAAAATATGTTTTAGGAACAGAGAAATACTGTAATGCACGTGTATGTATTTCTATAGACACACAATCCCGCAAAATATGGGCACATTCTCTTAGACATAAGCACACTCTTTTTCCTTTACTAATTCACACACAGACCCACACAGACACACACACACACACACACACACACACACACACACACTGTTCCCTTACCTCACTGGTGGCCAGACACACTTCATGGGGATGATCTCATATTTAGTCTGGCCTCTCCCACCTACGAGGCCACCGCTCGCTGAAGTGACTCAGCTGTGCGAACATCAGTAGCAGCAGAGATAAGGCCTGGGAGAGCGCGCGGACCCACGCTAAGGTGTCCCTGTCAGATAGCACCGCTGCTCATTTACTGCGTCGGCTCTGCTCTGCTCTGAGAGCCGCATTGCACTGCACTGCACTGCAGCCTCCCGCTGCTGCACCGGTCGCATTATATGCACTCTTTGTTCTAGTGTTGTCACAGGCAGTGTTGTACCTGGACGCGTTCATTGAACGAAAGTTCATGAACTCGTTCATAATTTTGGTGAATGTGAACTGAACGTACTGTATAACTGCCTGATGAACGGTACTGTGAACGCGTTCATTCTGGTGTCTGTGAACGGCAGATTTCTAGAGACTTCCAGGCGAAAAATACACTGTTAACAGTCCTGTATCCAATCGCTGTGTGTGCTTACTTCTACTGTGTATGCCTGGCAAGTGTGAGAGCGCCAAAGTTGCGTAGATGCCGAGAGCGGTATTGCAGACATATAGAGATTTAGAAAAATTATAGCTCGCAGCATATTGAAAAAAATAACTGAACTAGTTCATTTTTTGGAGCTGTGAACTTAGTTCAGAATTTTGAATTATGAACTGAACTAGTTCATGTAGAAAAGTGAACTTTCCCAACACTGGTCACAGGTAGCGTTTGAAAGGGAACCTACCTGGCTAGTAAGAGTTTGGGAGAATACAGTGATGAGGATTTCACTATATGCAATGCATGTGCATTGTCATCCTATACACGTAGCCCGACAGGATAAGTGTGGGGAAGTGAGTAATGGAAGAGCACCCCGGAGGTGGTCACCTGGTGACTCATTGTCCCAGTCTCTGTCACCGGGATAGTAGAAATATCAAAGCGAATTTATAAAATTAAAAAAATTCAATGGTGAACCGATCAACATAGGCTCATGTTGCGGACCCCCGCAATGCCGTTGCGGACCACCAGGGGGCCACGGACCCTTGGTAAAAAAACCTGCTCTATTGGGTTTTGGTGCTTGGCACTTACTACTTACAGTACTTTGACTCTGTGTTTGTGTGTTATAGAAATAAATGCTATTTTTGTAGAACTCTGTGGTCTGTCTCCAATTTATGTTGCGGCTCCGAGCCGGTTCGTAACACATTGCATTGTCATCCTATGCCGAAGAAGAGCACCCCGGAGGTGGTCACCTGGTGACTCATTGTCCCAATCTCTGTCACCAGGATAGTTGGACAAACGACAGAGGAGATTTTTTTCCAGCCTTATTCTAATGGATGCTGAATGTACAGTGATGTGACGTGTGTGTAATTACTCCTCTAGCACATGGTGGAGGGCGTCTGCGTGGGCCGCAGTCTGACTCCTCGCCGGCTTTGAGTCATCCCGTGTTCTCCCCCTCCATCACCCTGCGTCACACTCCAGCACACCTCCACTGCTTCACAGACCCATGCTACATTCACATTCCGTTGATTTAGTAGGTGCTTTTAACCATGGTGACCTACAGTACAGATCTTCATGTGTGCCTCC
Organism: Sprattus sprattus; assembly: GCF_963457725.1. Lineage (NCBI taxonomy): Eukaryota > Metazoa > Chordata > Actinopteri > Clupeiformes > Clupeidae > Sprattus > Sprattus sprattus. The sequence continues at coordinate 1,983,008 of NC_137923.1, read as the reverse complement.
ATGGTCCTGGTGTGGTTAGCGTCTTTCTCTAGCCAGTTGAGACACAGGCTCATAGAGAGGACGACTTACTTCCACCCTGACGTTCTGTCTGTGTCTGTGCCTGCAGTGTCGTCCTGCATCACCACCTACAAGAAGACGCCTCCGCCGGTGCCGCCGCGCACCACCACCACCACCACCACCTCCACCAAGCCTTTCATCTCCATCACGGCGCAGAGCAGCACAGAGTCGGCGCAGGACGCCTACATGGAGGGCAGCACGGGGCCGCGGAGGGCGGGCAGCGGAGACGGCCGGGTGCTGCACTCCGGCCTCAGCAACTCCACGGAGAGCATCGACAGCATGAAGGCGCTGACCGCCGCCATCGAGGCCGCCAACGCCCAGATCCACGGCCCGGCCAGCCAGCACGTCAGCAGCAGCAGCAGCAGCATGGCCTTCACCCTCGCCGTCTCCAGCGCTTGCACCTCGCCCGTGCCCCCCATGGCCATCCCCTCCCTCACCATCGGGACCGACACCGGGCCCGCCATCACGCTGGCCTCCCTGCCCCAGCTGCTGCCCACCGCGGAGGAGACGCGCCGCGAGGCCCTGCGCAGGAGCCGCTGCCTGTCTATCGGCATCCAGGTGAGAGACGGACAGACAGACAGACGGACAGACAGACGGACAGGGGGGTGGATTTGTACTTCTCTAGTTGAAACATTCATTCCATATAGTGTCTTTTTTGAATTGCCTGTGTAGGAACCGTTATGAAACAGCTTAAGGACATATGTACATATATATATATATATATATATTTATATATTGTATACATACATATTATATTATATTATTATATTATGTTATATAAATATAATCATTTAAAAACTGAGCTGTGCCATTGAGTGGAGTAATTGCCGTTCCAGTAGTCCAGTGCTCTCTGGAGACACATGCATGTATGTAGGCGTAGGCGTCTTTAGTGTGGCTGAAGTGTAAGTGAGAGGGGTAGATGATGGACGGGATTTGAAATGAAACAACAGGAAAGTGCCTCTGATTGATCATTTGACATGTTTTCATGAAATGGGTAATGCTTCTCGGGAGCGTTGGGAGCGTGGTGGTATAGAAGGCTCCGGAAACAGCCATCCTCCTCAGGATCACTCGTGTGTGTGTGTGTGTGTGTGTGTGTGTGTGTGTGTCCGTGTCCCCACGGTGTCCCTCCTTGATGCCTCTTCTATCACACCGATGCTAAATGTAGATTTCAAGGGCTTGAGCGCTTTTCCTGAAGTGATCTTGTGTGTGTGTGTGTGTGTGTGTGTGTGTGTGTGTGTGTGTGTGTGTCCGTGTGTGTGTCTGTGTGTGTGTGTGTGTGTGTGTGTGTGTGTGTGTGTGTGTCCGTGTGTCTGTGTGTGTGTGTGTGTGTGTGTGTGTGTGTGTGTGTGTGTGTGTGTGTGTGTGTGTGTGTGTGTGTGTGCATGCACATGATTGCAGGTGGATGGACCAGAGGACACTCTAGACTCAGAGGACCCGTCTAAATTCCAGTCAGTGGGAATTCAAGTGGAGGAGGAAAGAGCGTGAGTGTTGAGCTCATTTTCTCATTTTCCCCAACCCCCAACCCCCCCCACCCCCGTATTTTTTCTCTCTGTCACTTACACACTTACACACTTACACACGTTCATGTAAGCACATCTCTTCAGTGGGAGATCATCTGCCACAGCACTCTCTCCGTGTATCTGCGGCTGCTATGAAAGTGTCTGACAGGTGCTATTCCATAGCCATGGCTTTTCACACTCCCAGTCGGTGGTGTTGGCACGCAGCCAGCGGTCCCTAGAATGATGCTATGGTTTTCTATTCTTTGTCCTCTATACACACCTCCACCAGTACAGTAATTAGGCTACTCTTCAACTAAAGCCCTCTTTGTTTTGTGGTTCACTCGTCCTCTGAAGGTCAAACCCATCACGTTTTGCAATTGCCCTTTTGTGATCCCCTCTTTGGCAAGAGAGAGTAACCGACCTTAAGGGTTCCATTCCAAGAAGCAGAGTGTTGGGGAGTAAAGGATTATAAAACTATCATATGCATATCATGAGCTGTGTAAACGCCATAATAGACAACTATGGATTATAACACAAGAGCACCGACTTGAACGCAGAGTGGATTACTGTTGCACTTTGAAGTGGCGACTCAAGAGCTGATTATAACTGCAGAGAGGGGGCTAGTAGCGCTAGTAGCCGTAAAAGCTTTCCCATTCTTTGCCGAGGTTCGGCAGTGGAATGGTTGGCACCCTTAACATCACACAGTGATGTTGGAGCTGAACATTGATTCGGGATGAACTTTGTTCTACTTACAGGGCATAAGACCATCACTGTCAGTTCAAGGTGTCCTGGAATAGTTTTAGGCATTCTTACCAATCAAGGCAGATTCATAGATTCTTTATAGGGGTGGGAGATTTCTTTCCATTGTACATTAATGAGTAGGCTACTCCACTTAGCTATGAGAGAACTTGGTTTAAACTAATACAATTTTTATGACCTGAGCCTTGTGCTGCGCGATGCAGCTGTCGCTTTGTTGTTTTCAGTGTGAAGTCGGCCTTAGCAGCGCCACAGACTTGGTGAGTTAGAAGGAGCTCCCACTCTGCACTGGTGTAAAATCGCCGGCGGCGTTTTATCTGCAGCTTCAGAAACTAGCCAAACTTATCAGCTAAGTTGCTGCTGCATAGCCAGGGGCTGCACGGATTGCCGCTGCTCACAGCTGGGTGCTGGGATAGCTGAGGTGCCTTAAATTAGAGCGCCAGCAGGATTATTAGGAGTGTGGTTGTGCCACTTTTACTTTGATCACAGCCATAGCAGCATGTTCAGCTCGACTGGGCAAAGAAAATGCTTCCTCTAGCAAAAAAAATGTCTTATATCTGTAGTCAAAAAATGTTATGGTGAGGAGGTCCAGTTACATTTTTTTGGCTTTGTCCTCATACCTGTTTTGCTATTCCTTCATCCTTCGCAATGCAGCTACAGACGTTTCAAGCGCTCCAACAGCGTGACGACGGCTGTGCAGGCAGACCTGGACACGCAGGAGTACTCGGAGAGCCCCGTCGAGTCGCCCGAGACCGACCTGCCCTCGTCCTCGTCGGGCTGCCTGTCGCGGCAGTACTCGCGCGACGCCGCCACCTCCACCGTCAGCGTCCAGGGCTCGGGCAACCGCTACCACGCCTGCACCTCGGACGACTACGAGGACGTGGTGGGCTTTGACCCGTCCATCCTGCCGCCGCCCGACCCGTGGATCGACAGCGTGGCGGACGACCCGCTGGAGGTGGTGAGCCGCTCGGTGTGCCAGCGCGACGGCCACTGGTTCCTCAAGCTGCTGCAGGCCGAGACGGAGCGCATGGAGGGCTGGTGCCACCAGATGGAGCAGGACGAGCGGGACAACGACCTGCCCGACGACAGTGAGCAGACACGTGAACACACTGGCACTCATACGGGCACACATGCACATTAGACAGACACGTTAATGTGCACACACTCACACGGGTAGAGATGCACACCTTGAACCAGCACTGAGACAGACCTCAGACACACAAGTTATATTCATACTGGATGAACTCACGTGTGTGTGTGTGCGTGCGTGTGTGTGTGTGTGTGTGTGTGTGTTTGTGTGTGTCTGTGTGTCTGTGTGTGTGTGTTTGTGTGTGTGTGTGTGTGCGCAGTCCTAGGGAAGATCCGCAGTGCTGTGGGCAGTGCTCAGCTCCTCATGTCTCAGAAATTCCAGCAGTTCAGAGAACTCTGTGAAGAGAACCTGGTGAGTTTATTTATTATTTATTTATTTATTTTTAAATAAATGTCTCTGTCTGGTAACAATCCTGTACGCCTGGTCCGGTCATCAGCACATAGAATAATCAACTTAACTTTAACATGTCCTAGCCTGGACAGGTTATTCCTTGAAAGGCAACATTCTTTTTACTAGATCAGCAATGCAGGGTTTTACATGCTATCACAGTTTATTACGTTTCCATTTGTCTGACTGAGCCACGGTTCCATCCAACAGAACCCCAACGCACATCCCAGACCGGTGTCCCAGGACCTGGCTGGGTTCTGGGACATGCTCCAGCTGTCGATCGAGAACATCAGCCTCAAGTTTGACGAGCTCCACCAGCTGAAAGCCAACAACTGGAGGCCCCTGGACCCCCCTGAGCGCAAGGTAAAGCCGGCGCGGGCCACCGGGGCGTCCCTGGGGGCCAGGCGGACGTGATTAACACACACACGTCGATCGGTGTCTTTGTTCATCCTGCTGAGTGTGCAGGGGAACCCGCTTCAGCCTCTTACTCATGTGCATGCAGGACTGCTGTTGTTCTACCATAATGTTTTTAACACGTCTTCCTTGTTCCTCGCTCAGTGGGTCGGCCATCACCTTGCTTTAGAGTGTGTGCTTCAGGGCTCTCCAGCTTTCAATGATACGCAAATGAGTAATCTCAGAAAGTCAAGGGTTTAATTGTCCATTCAATTATGGAGCCCGTCAAAGACTAGTTTATCAGAAAAGAAAGCTACGTAATTCTGGTTCTTCACTCAGATCATTCATCCACGCCTTGTCATTCGGAAAAATATAAACTATGTTGTTAGCTTTTGTCTTTTCATCAAAATACTCCTTGAAGTTGATGAATAGCATCACCTGTTACAATTGGGGTGTTCTTCGAGTGATGTACCCTTGAACAAGAGTCTTAAAGCCTAGTGCAAACATATACACACATAGAAAAGTCAGGTGTGTCCACCCACTGGCCTTGTGTACTGTATTAATGTCAGTAGAGGTGGCTGTGTGCCTGTAAACTCATGGCTGTGTTATTTTTTTTTTTGTATTATTATTTCTGTCATTTGCTCTTTCTGAATTTCTGAACATCGTTTCCATGTCATGTTTTGTTCTGTTTGTTTTTTATTGACAGTGAGCTGTGGTTTAACCGGCGTCATTCCATCTGGCACGCACCGGGGAAGGGGCGCCACACCCCCTCGCCCCGACCTTTCACCTTTGCCTGGCCGCGTTGTCATACCGCACGCAATCGGCCACTTTCGCACTAACAGCGGCTGGCCACCCGTCCTTCCGTCCGTCCGTCCGTCATACGTCTGATCCCGTCGCGCTGTCTCTCTCTCTCTGTCTGTCTCTCTGTCTGGATGCTTTTGCGTGCACCGTTGTGTGGCTGTCCATCCGCACCTGTCTCTCTCTCTCTCTCTCTCTCTCTCTCTCTCTCTCTCTCTCTCTCTCTCTCTCTCTCTCTCTCTTCCTCTCTCTCCCGTCTCCACTGCCCCACTGTTAGTGGTGGTGACGGCGGTGGCAGCAGCAGCAGCAGCAGCTAACTGACTGTTTGTCCTCCCCTGTTCAGGAGCGTAAGCTGCCTCCCCCTGTGCCAAAGAAACCCCCGAAAGGCCACCCTCCGCTGGCCCGAGACCGCTCTCTAGAGAGCACCGAGAAGCAGCGGCAGGAGGCGCGCAAGCGGCTGATGGCGGCCAAGCGGGCCGCGTCTGTGCGGCAAAACTCAGCGACGGAGAGCGCAGACAGCATTGAGATCTATATCCCAGAGGCCCAAACCAGATTATAAACCTCTGTGACACACACACACACACACACACACACACACACACACACACACACACACTTGCTCTTGCACGTACTCACCACTTGCACAGAGGCCAACAACACACTAGAGCCTGGGCCATATGAAAGATTAGTTCCTCAGGCGTAGAGTGGACTGTAAGCCACATGCACACACACACACACACACACACACAAACCCCACTCATCAAAGACTCTCTTACATCAAACTATATAAACGTGTACTTTACAAATACACTTCTCCGGCCTCCCATATCATATAGATTTGTATTCACACTGCCAATGCCAGGCTGGGGAACTAGTTACAGCTCACACACACACACACACACACACACACACACACACACACACACACACACACACACACACACACACACAGACACAGATGCACACAAACGTGAAGACATATCCAAACACTTGAACTGACAGTCATGGACACATTTGTACCTTTTTTTTCTCCTGCTCAGACATCCATCTCAAACACACTGACATAGAGACGTGTGCCTAGCACAAACACATTGAGTGGGTAAGCATAGGCCCAGATCCAACCCCCAGGCACAAACACTGACACACTTATAACTGAAGGGAAAGGGCAGGGTGCTTGTAAAATAATCTTCTCTTATATGTTTCTTTTTTTCTGTAGGGGATGAGAGGAATGCCACACATTTAGTTCTTTGTCTCTTTCCTCCACTCCCCGAAACTTCTCTTTCTATCTATCTATCTATCTATCACTCTTTTTTCTCCTAACCACCAGATTATATCCCGCTACCAAACTGTGTGATGTAGGTTCTGTCTACTTAAAAAAAAAGGAGACAAAAAAAAAACGGACCCCTTCTTATCAAAGGTTCTGCCAGTGCCACTAGTCCTATCTCATTAGCTACATCAGCAGTCTACCATAGCCACCATGCAGCATTCAAACCCCTCCGCCTGGCCTTTGGCCTTCCTGTGGAACTCCTGAGCTGGTTGCACCCATGATTTTATTCCCTCCAAAACAAGGCCAAGGCGTCCCAGAGGAACTGCTGAAATGGAATGTCAACACACAAAGACAAACAAAATGAGAATGAACATCAGACCACATCTACTAAAGACACTATAACAGCCTTTCCCTCCGGTCGTGCTGGGCTGGGACTCATCCGTGCAGTCGAGGGCCATGTTGTTGTTGTATGGTGTGGAATGGTGTTGTTGCCCCGATTTAAGATGGCTGCCTTTCGCACAATGTTGGATACAATTCAGAAACATTTCACAGACTGATTCACCAAATGCCACTACTGCCCGTCTAAACCAATTTGTCCCTCCCTTCCTTTTTTATGTTGAATTGTACCGTAATTGGCAACAAAAATGGTGAACACGGAACAGGGTATAAAATGCTTAAGCAATATTTGTTTGAAGTGCAAACTGACAAGCAACCATGGTCCTGTGTGCACTGTAACATTGTGGTATGGCGATCCTTTTGGCTGAGGTTGGCTCCCAGACGATGGTAAGGATGCCTTCACTATTCTGTAGCTATTTCGGTTTCTAATTAATGCTGATGCTTGCTATATAGTGAACGTGTGTCAATGCTCTTACACTAGAGAAAATGGAGTTTCTCTGACCCAGAACCTCTCATGTCATTGGTGGGATAACCCAGAAACACACAGTATTCTTTCATGTATATTTCAATAAGCGACTTCCTCATCTTTTTCTAGAGTGGGGATCTTATGTGAATTTGTATGTGGACTCTTGGAGAAACAAAAGAAACAGTACATGACACTGGAGTAAGCAGCAGGACTTCTAAATGCAAGCTTTGCTTGAGTTTTTTCTTTTCTTTTCTACATGATCTATTTCCAGTAGCAAGTTCAGTGGCTTACTGACATTCTCTCAAACTTTCTCTTGAACTCGGTTGTCTTTCTGTCTTTTAGTCGGGAAAGGCGTCTCGTTTGCAGGCATTGTAAGCCCCCAGGTGTGGGCGTGTGTCTGAGAGGACCATGTGACTCGCCCTGTCTAACCCTCCGGCCTGGTGGGCACAGATCAGTTAAACTCTCAGGAAGATGTGGGGATATGGTTGGTACAGCAAAATCAGGGTCTCCCTGTGGTGGTGTTCTCCCTCTTTGTGTGCGTGTGTGTGTGTGTGTGTGTGTGTGTGTGTATGTGTGTGTGTGTGGGTGTGGGTGGGGTTGGAGGGTGGGGGGGGTGGGGGTGTTGAGGATTGTCTTAAGTGGCATGTCTGAACATTGAGAGCAGCATGAATGTGTGTGAGCGTGCAGGTCTTTAAAAGTGCTTCCTATTTACTTAGGTTCATCTAATGTTTAACCTTTCTCATTCTATCGGGATGAAGTCAAGTAGCCTCATGAGCATACACAGTATGTACAGAACCGTTATAGCCCCCCTCATCTTTCTTTGGGAGTCCTTGGTGTTTGTACAAAAAAACGAAAAACGAAGAGGATGTTCCTATAAGCATGCAGACACACAGTAAAATAGATCTAGATCTGATCTCTACTATCATTTATTGTTTTTGTTCAATTGTTTATTTAGTCATTTATTTATTTATTTATGTATTTATTTATCAAATGTATTTATTTAATTTTTTACTGTTTGAAATATGTTTAGTGATCTGTCATGCTGCCCTCATTTTGTGAATATGTTTTAAGGTATGTAAAGATATTATACATTATGTGCATATTTATGATGGACACCAAATAAAATAAATATGGAACTCTCCATTTTTCTTGTCATTTTGAAATCCGGTGCTCCGCTGGTGGAGCTTGGTAATGTGATGGTATTAGATGTATGCGTTAGTTGTGATGTTTTACTCCTACAGACAACCGCTACATCTGACATATATACGTACGTACTATCTTTTAACTGATATATTCACTCCCTGTGTTTTGATGAGTAGTCTTTAGTCTTATTTCCATGAGGGACTTTAAGGATGCCAAATGCTACAGATTGTAGATTTATGAAACATTTGGAAATGTCTTTTTTGTTGTTGTTGTTTTTTTAAATGACTGAAAAGCACTCTTGAAGAGATTTCCCTTGTGTCCATCTTTGACAAATGCACTGTATGTAGTGCCAATATGAATCAGACCAAATGATCATTGGGAAATCCTCATATTTGGACTCCAAATCCAAAGATCAAGAATGCACTTTTTAATGAGACCAGGGCGCATCAGCACTGAGTTAAGAAGAAACAAGACCATATTCAGTGCAGATGGACCTCATTTCATGTTCAAACGGTTTATTCCATTGCTTGTTAAATGCAGACAAAATGTGAGATAATGAAAACCTACTGTAACTATACCCCCACCCCATATATATATATATATATATATATATATAATAACTGATTTATTTTTAACTGTTTTATTATCAAAGTTCCATGAACAGAAGAAAGAAGAAAATGTTGCAATTGCAGGTATGGTAAGTTTATGCCTAGTTTCTTCACCTTTGCCTTTCATGAGGGGTTTTAAGATTGGGGGAACTGACATCCAGGTCTTTGGAATGAAAAAGGCACTGTGAGTTTGTGACTGATTCATCTCAACCTAGAGAGAGGAGGTGTTGCTTTGTACTGCCCTCTAGCGCCCAAGTGCTTTTGGCAAAGAAATACATCTTTTAAAGTCATACGCTGTTGGTGAGACTAGTTTCATGATGTAGTCGCTGGTTTATATATAACACTGGTTTTTAAGGAATATCTAGGTTACTGGAACCCTTGATTCAATTTAGCTAAATAATAGTTCTGTATCTTTTCTTTTCCCAAATGAGCCACTGTCTAAATCAAACATGATGTCATGTTGACCACTAGAGGGAGATATTATACCAATTTATATTCAAACAATGCTCAACAACGCACACTACGCTACATTATTTATTGATGTATAGTAATACTTTTCTGTCGCAGGTTGTTGATTTTTCAGGTAGGATAGCACAGATATGAAACTTTTCTAAAGTCGTGCATACATGCTGCGTGATTAAGTCGCCAGTGACCGTTAAATTCGTCTACATATGGGAGTAGCGATGTAATCCAATTGGAGGTGTTTAGTGGCAAAGCCACCACATGGTGTCGCCACATGAGGTGTGCAGGCAACAACTACTGAGCTGAAGTGGTAACTGTGAGAGTAAAGTAATGGCTCAAAAGCGTCGACAGTAATGCAATGGCTAAACTGTGCTTGCCGCTGTCGATAATAGGATTTTCTATGAGCCGGTCACAGAATGACCTGATTTGGAAATAAATATTAGCTGTTCATTTGACAGGATAACGATTTGGCATTTTTTTTTTTAAACAAACTTCAAATGACCGTTGGATAAGGGTAATAACGGTTTTTTTTTTCAAGTTGTGGTTTATTTTGAATGTTGAAACACCATTCACTTTTTTTGTTTGTTTTGTTTGTTTGTTTGATCCAACAAATCCTTTAAAGTCGCACAACTATACTGCTGACAATATTCTCTACCAAATAATACACGTAGAATTATCATAAGACTGACATTTGAGTAGGCTAATTGGGAATTGCCTTCATTGTTTATAGGTATAAAAGTCTGTGGGTCTAAATAAACACAATACTGATTTATGTGCAGGTGCATATGGTATGCATATGCATGTCAGATCACCATTGACAGGCGGTTGCACCTTCCATTTTACTACCATACTCAAAATTATTTTAAATTAAGTAATTTTAGGCGCTTGGGTCATTCGGGGCTTCAGAACTATAGGCCAGGGCCTGTTTCCTGAAAACTATAACTAATCCGATTTCATGAGCTACCAGAATTTACCTAATTGATAATCTCAAAATTTCACTTTAAAAGGGCCAACTGGGTCGGCGTCCAAGACAGTATCCCAATTGAAACATAAGGTTTATGCTGTGCCATGGCATAATATTACCTTGATGGCTGACTTATTTTCGGGGCCATAGGCTTAGTGTGTCTCTGCAGAGCCAGACACTGTCCACTTGGTAGCCTATCCTGCGTTGTTATGGGACGCCGGTGAGGACATCCCTAATCTCTATGTGAAACAGCCCGAGGGCAACCACAGACTCAGATTAACCCTCGAATCAATTAGTTCGGGGAATAATGAATCAATAATCTTTCTTAATCTTTAGTGAGGATAAACCAATTATAATTTCCACACCTTTCCATGGGTTATGTTTATCCATCGAGAGGATTTTGGTTAGCCTTTTTGACGTGTATCCCTTTAACAATAATTTTTGATGTCTCTTTCACAAGCCATGCAGTTCAACTCCAGGCGACAGGTGTGCGGGCACTAGGCTAGCCTGTTTTTATTTCATTTTTTTACTATGTTCATTAATGCGTTGTTTGATACGATGAAAGAAAGAAATGGATGGTGGACCATCACCATATAAATGACCCTTCCTCGATATCAATTCCTGAATATAGCACTTACCCACGTATCCTTGACGTCAGGAATATAACATGGGGTTTCATTCGCACACCTCGCGGTGCAGAGGGGTGGGCAGCCGAGACACTGGAACATTGAGACACAATAAACGAGCAACACAAGTTTAGATGTGACAATTTAAAGAATGGCTCGTTTATTCACCTCTTTGAATAACGTGAATCTCTGCACACCCCATGACCACGGTTCTAATTTGTCTTGCAATCTGGAGAGCGGGCGCACTGTGCGCTGCTTCTATGGCTATGGCGCATGTGGTGGGATTCCCAGGGACTCCCAGTGTTAGACAGCTTGCGCATCAAGCCAGCCTGTAGCAAACTCTGACCTCTCAGATCGGCGATGAAAACAGTCCTCAATTGCTCTCTACCAGCCAGTCTTTTTAGATACCAGGTCAATCGATGAAAAGCTCAGAATTGGATCACAAGAAAAGAAACATTGGCGCTTTTGGATAGAGCAGCACGAATTCAAGTTCCTTCGTTGATACAGATTCAACAAGTTCGTCTTTTCGCGTGATGTATTGCCAAAGACCATTCGCAGTGTCAAATTATGACGAGTATGAGAGCTATTATTAAGACCTATGGGCACAAAATTGTTTGGCGGCGTCAGATCTATCGCTTCCTAGAAGATTAGCCATCCCAAGGAGTCTGTTTATGAAGTAGTTAATTTACTGTCAGGAAATGACTCGTAAAAAATTCCTTTTATCTCCCCTTTCTCTAATCCTCTTTTACACAGATTACATGGATTAGGGTGGCTCTAGGGGATTAAGTCGACCTGTCGCAGTGGGGAGCCGACGCTTTGAATAGACCATAATAAACTATGTATAAATATATTTACGATGTTGCTTCATCCCTACAAATATTAAAACTACAATCCAAAATATATCTGTCTTGTTTCAGCCAGAGTCGAGGGTTCATGAATTGTAATGTACCATGACTTGAGCAATATGACGTCTCATTTATAACGTCTCATTGTACCGTCTGTTCAAGAAATGCAAGTGTTGTTATTCTCATGGGTGCGTTCGGTCTGCAGAAGTCTCCACCGCTGAGATGTCTGACATTCGAAAATTGATTGCACAGAGGTGACGGTCACGGTCCCCTCTGCCCTTTATCGCAAGAAAATGGTGCTCTGCTGGGCAGCAGGTTTCTACTCAGGTACAACCTGCCTCGCTTGATAGGCATTCTACAGGTGTGTTGATTTTAAATAGGGCAGGTATCTCAATTATCCACAATAAATAAATATATATATATATATATATAACAAAGTTTAGACAGTTGGAAACGATCTCAATATTATATTACTTAAGTGGTCTTCTTAAAAAAATATGTTAATTTACACTTCCATATTGCATCATCTTTTAAAATTAACATAGGACATTTTTTTTATGAGATACCGAAATAAAAGGTTCACATAATAAATTGGCGTGGCGTACGTTGGATCCAAGAACACTGAACAAGAACAAGAACGCTGTCCATGTATTATTAGCAGAGGCTTCTCATTGACTAGAAAAGAGCGCAAGTGGTCCGTTTCCCACGGATTGTCCTTCATAGTGCAGCTTGCGGCGTGGTGCGACATACACTTTTTCTTTCTTTTTTTTCATTCAGGAGAACAAAAAGACCCCCTCCAACTCGCTTTGTATACGCGTGGATAAGGGTTGTTTATAGACCCCGACCAGTTAGCATCTCAGGTACCAGCATAATTTGTTGTGAGGTGCCTGACAAACGCCTTCTTTGGCTACCACTGTGAGGCCACGCTGCTTTTATGCGCATACCAGCCCCAGTCATAATAAAACCATACGCATGGCAGTGAGCGTGCTGTCGCCACTCAACTGGTCCATTTATACGTGTTTGTTTTTCAAGGAAGACGCTAATGGACTATCTGAAGTACTTTATGTTAAAGTATAATAACAATTCTAATAAGGTCAATCAGTTTCTAATGAAGGCAAAAGTCTTTCGAATATGATATAAACCTGTTGAAACACGTCATGTTGGATATTATTTATTGATTGGAATTGTTGGTTTAAAACGTCAAATAGCTCATAACATTTTAGCGAGGACCACTCATCGTTAATATTACCGACTCTGAAAGACAAATTGCGCTCTTTAAATATGAAATCAATGGGCTTAAGAAGACAATCTTTACATCAATGAATTAAGACAGTTATGTTAGAATGAGTCTAAAGGAAATGGATATTGCCAGTGTGTTGAGTCTATTTTGATACGGTACAACCCAGCTGTTTTCAGGAAAACAAATATATGAACCTTAGTGGTGGTGTTGTGTGTGTGTGTGGGGGGGGGGGGGTCCCCGACACTTTTGTCAAATAATAGGGTTATGTGTAGGCTGTAAATGGAAAGCTGTTGGACAAAATAGCATTATTCTAAAATGTCTTGTCTTTTAAAATATGTCCTTATGGCTGTCTTTTCTGACACCTTTCCCATACTGTTATTTTCTTCTTTTCAAAGACAAACCTGAGGACACAAGCAATTGATTTCCCCTCGCCTTTCATCTGCACCGACTGCATCAATCCCTCAACAATTTTTGTGGCTGCTGCACAGTGTCCTTTTGATAGATAAGAACACTTAATATCATAAATTAGGGGCTCGGAAAGACGATGTGCTGTTTCACTGAATGGTCGACCGCCCCCGCTTTGTCACCCCAAGTGTTTCCTTCTGTTCTCCTGATTGTTGTGTGAACCCGCGAGTGCACACTGCATCGATAATGCCTTTCACTGGCATTACTCGTATAGTCCTACAAATGTTTGCGCTTTATTGGTGGTCTTCAAGGAGAATCCAGGGGCGGGTTAAATGAGCTGCATGCCTTGATAATTAAGTGCTCACTGGTTCTATCCTCCTGCACGCGAGTGGTGGGCCGATGAATGATGAATGTGCGTACCTGCGTGACTCCGAGGTGACAGGGTCAACAATGTTATTTTTGCTGTTGTTGTTGTTTTTGAGCCTATAATTGCACATAATAACTTGTTTCAAGTCAACAACAAACGAAGACAACGCGTGTGGGCAATTTTTGCTCCCCCCAAACCATAGCAGGTCTTTTCGACATCATTCATAACCACGACCACCAGTGAATAGGCCTGCAATCTATATAAAAGTGTCTGAGCTCATAATTGTGACTGTGTAAAAATTAATTATGTGATTTTTACACCAAGCCATGAGATTTCAGGCTGGTATTGCTTTGTACAGGGAAAATAAAATAGAATTTATCACACAAAAACAAATTCAAATTAATTATATCGCTTCTCTGGAACAGCCATATCTAGACCTATGAGGATAAAACTTCGACTTGTGCACACTTAAGTTTCCCTGTCCATAGGTATTCCAGTTTAATGATTTTGCATTATGTGAGGGAGTATTTAATTCATATTTGCCCGTTGAGATAAATAATAGAGGCTCTAGAAACTGTAAACTAATACCGCAAATATTATATTATTGTTATTTACAGGGGACTTTGCCGCACACCAGAATCAGGTTTGAGATGTTAGGCTGATGGGAGGGGTCAAGGGGAGTGGTTAGAAAGGCTTGTGTTTTTTAGGTGCGCTGTCTCCGCTTCGGATAGAGAGGATGCTGCGCACTGATTGGTTGGCGCCCTTGGTTGATGGCACGCGACAGTGGATGTAGTTATAAGTGTCCTCGCGTGCCGGTCCTCAGCTGAAGTAACTCTTGAACATCCAGGGACGAGTACTAGAAGTGGGCAAGAGTTGTTACTGGGCAACAAGCAAACAGCTTTCTGGAAGAAAAAAAAATGGACACAGTGTTGGATCCGTTCTCAGGGCTGGACTCCTTCTCCTCCCCTTATTTTGACGACGATGACTTCTTCACAGACCATTCCTCTAGGGACCATTTGGATACGGACGAGTTTCTAGATGACGATGTCGACTTTTTGACCAGCCAAATACAAGAGTACTACAAAGACAGCAGGATTACGCACAATGGGGAATGCGACGCTGGCAACTTCTCCTTCTCGTCTTCCTCATCCACTTTCTCTTACGGCTGTGCGGACAGCACCTCGGAGCTGTCCCCTCACGGAGACGACGGGGCGCTGCTAAAGAGGCGGAGACGCATGAGATCCGATGGAGAGATGCAACAGTTGCGCCAGGCTGCCAACGTCCGAGAGCGCCGGAGGATGCAATCCATTAACGATGCCTTCGAAGGCCTACGAACACACATTCCAACTCTGCCATATGAGAAGAGGCTCTCCAAAGTTGACACTTTACGCCTAGCCATAGGCTACATTAACTTCCTAGCAGAGCTTGTGCAGTCCGACGTGCCAATTCGGAACCCCCACACTGACGCTCTAAACCAACCCAAAAAAATAATTATTTGCCACAGGGGAACAAGTGAGTATTATTATTATTATTATTATTATTATTATTATTATTTTCTATTATTATTAGTGTTTGTTGTTGGTGTTGTTGTTGTCCACATGTCCTGATTCAGTAACTAACTTTTTTTTTTAATCTTTCCTGTGCCTTAGGATCTCCGTCTCCAAGTGACCCTGACTATGGTCTGCCTCCTCTCGCTGGGCACTCGCTCTCCTGGACAGATGAGAAGCAGCTGAAGGACCAGAATATTATCAAGACAGCAAAAGTCTGGACCCCGGAGGATCCGCGGAAGTTGCACTTAAAGTCATCTCTCAAAAATATTGAGAATGAACCTCCATTCGACTTCATATCCTAAGGCTGTGTCTTTATTTTATTGTATACACATATGTGTATTTGAACTGTATATGGATGTATCCATGTTGTTTTCACGTTTCTTTGTATAAGTGTGTATATATTTATATTTCTTTGAACCCCTCATTCTTTGTTTGATAAGATCGCCGGCAATCAAGTAGTATGATTATTTAATTGTTTTCAATGATTCAGTAATATATTGGGTTTTTGTTAATTTAACGTTAATTTTATGTACAGATTAAATATAAATATATATTTTTATAATGAATGAAAACCTTAAACGGTACCTATTTATGTTACCCTTCAATAAAAGCTCTTATACTGTATGACTTTGCTGTCTTTGTATCTGTCAATTCAACGAAACACGATTCTCCATCATACAAAATAGCATAATATCCAGCAACAAATTATGATGACAGCAAAAATATCAAACCTCCCCCGTTAAAATGACCTCACCCATGACCTTGCTACAGAGAAGCGCTGGGTTATGAAATCAGCTCTTCCAAAAGTCTAATAACATGAAACAGAGTGGTCTGCAGTGCAGAAGGCCCAATGAACAAAGCGCATCATAACATCTTTTAACATCTCAGCAACGGTTCAGGACTAGTGTTTATGGACATGTTGTTGTATACCCTATTTTACATTAAGCCATTGGGATGGGGGGGGGGAGGGGGTGCTTAGAGACTGTGAATGGATGGGTTGAACTAAAATGAAGCGATAAAACATCACTGGTAAAATCTAAAAATATCTTTGAATACGACAAACTGATCAAAACAATTTATAACTCATGCCTAATTATACTCTTGACACTTAACATGTAAGTGCAACAGTGACAGAATGCAACCGAAATGGCGAAAAAATAAAATGGTGATCATAGGGGTGAATAAACAGACAACCAGGCATCCCGAATATGGGCCCATTATAGTCTTAAGAGCCATGACTGTTTGGGAGCCAAGGGCTGTTGCCTGTATGCAGTGCAGGTGCTTCCAGGCTTATTTTTCCCGTGGTATCGGCTGCTGTCCCATATACGTAGCTGGCCTTCTGTGTCGTCTACGTCAGCTATCGGAGTTATTAAGAGCTAGTCCAGATGTCCATGCCCACACATCCGACCCAAACCTGTGAAGCTCGCCTAGAGAACGTCATCCAACCGGCTGCTGGGGGAAACCAAAGGATGCAAGGTAGTCTTACCACTTTCTGTGCTGCTCGACGTAATTAGCTAGAGCTTGTACTTATTATTATAATAATAATTATAAGTAAAACAAATACTTGTGATATATAATACTTATTATAAGTAGTGTTGTTACTATTATTGTTGTTCCTACTATTATTATCGTTGTTGTTGTTGATGGTGATGAGGATGATGCTGTTGTATTATAATATAAGGCTACATCATCCTCTATATAATTAACCAAAAGCTTTGTTTGTCACTGAGTGATATTACTGACATTCAATTGTGTAAAGACACCTCATTAACAGCCCTAAAATCGGAGTCCTGGGAGGCAACAAAACCATGAAATCTCATTACAGTCATTATAAAGTCAAATGCTAGCAAGTCAGACTTAATATGAATTAATGAACTCCGAATCTTCTGCTACTTCGTCTTTGGTCAGTGTAACATTTCAATTTGGTTTGGTAAAGTGCCCGAGAACAATGAAGCAAAGCTGCTATCATTGTTTTCTGGCACTTTTTACAATTGTGCTCACCCACAAAACCATGCAAAAGCATCCTTTAGGCGAGTACCGGTGAAGCGGAATGGATCGGCTTACCCAGTGAAACACCAGTGTCTATCTTGTCACTCCAGCGCTTGGTCTTGGCAAGTCCTTAAAGACTACCATTTACTGGCTGTCAGGTTTTATACTGCGTCTAACACAACTGAAAGTTTGAATTCTACTGACATAAAATGGTTTGTTCTCATGGATACACCCATGGAAAAAGTGTACATTCTTCACACGGTTTTGAGACTCTGGGTAACGCAGAACTCAGTTGCACTAGCTTTTGCACACATTCTAGATTAATTTGGCATTCCCCGTGTTATGTATAAAGCATTTACCATCTTCACCGACATTTTGCTATGTATGAAATAAATCAGTTGAAGGAAAATAAACAAGCAATCAATACATCGATTGATCTATTTGCAAAACTGTCTGTCATTGTTTGAGGTTTTACCGCGTCAACTATGAAGCTGTATACTGTAACTGTAAACTAATCAAGTTGATTCCTGACAAGATGTCATTAGGACACTTTTTACATATCCCTGAAAGTGAAAATGGGCCTTCTCTGTATCTTCTTTAATCCAATCCTCATTAAGCCTACGTTAATTATTGGGGACGACGCCTAACAACATTCTCTTAAGCTTTAAATCTGCTGGATTATCGCGCTCAAAATATGGATGGCGACTGCAAATCCATGTGCCCACCGCGTTTTGATTAATGTATCTGCACTCTGGCATCGGGGTACCAGCTGCCAGCATTGACAAACACCAGTTGAGCCTACACAAAATAACTCGTGGGTAAATCCTCTTTCGCCAAAGCCCCTCGGTGCCCGTTGGGGATGGCATGAGGTATGGCTCCATTCACTGTTTCTACATATTTGTAATCATTAAAAGGAAATTATTCCCACGACGGGATCTGGGTCTGGGTCGACCAACAGGTGTTTGAATTGGCTTAGAGACACTGGCTCACGAGGGAAGGGAGCACTTGGTTGCCAGAATACTGGCTGCTCAGGCGCCCCTCATTTAACACGGTGTGGATACCCTGAACAATTGCAATGATATCTTTATTGCAGGCCTATGTTTTAGGCAGTGGCATATCCATTCCCGCGGAGGTTCTCTACGATGCACCTGGTATTTCAAACTTGGTCTTTTTGGACAGCAGCTGCTTAAAACAAGCAAAGAGAGAGGCCCTTGCCTCGACGTCTCCAAGATGTGTTGGCATGGTTTGCTTGTCTTTAATGCACCATTAACCTTTGTCGTTGCACAATATGGGAACTGTAAAGCATGACGTATGTTATAATAAAACACATTTGCCACGATAGACCCCGCGCTGAAAGCTCTAATGTGAGCCAGCAAACTGTTAGGGTCTTGTTTTGTCTTCTACAGCAAGTAGACAATTAAACTCGTGACCATTGGCGAGCCTTCATCAGCCAATTAAATTTATGTCTGCTATTTTTTCAAGCTGAAAAAAGAGACTCGATGTGGGCTCCCGAGGACATTGATTTTGTGCCATCACCTGGCGTCCAGACTATGGTTCCATTTACACAGAAGAGAAAACGCTGGGCGTTTCCTAGAGTTACTCTGCTAACACCAGACCCTCAGCACCCTGCGCCATTGTCTCCACCTCATAACAGTTGATAAATGTATCAAATCCGACAATGTATTTGTTCTGTGGCTCCATTTTGATATGTAAGATTGGGCAGATGTTACGATTGACAACTTAGAAGTCTGAAGCTACTTTTATTTGCGAGAATAAGAGCGAACTCCCTGTACAGCACAAAGGGGCTTTGGGAGATCTTCGGAAAACATGTACCACGAATAAACAGACTTCAACCTGCTCTATTTCAGCTATTGTGTCGTTCTGAATAATTAAGGTTAATAAGAAAAGGTTTGTATACTTTCAATGCCAGGACCACAGGTGCGGGGTGACATGATGAATGATGTGCCTGATTTTTGCCAAGCTTGAGAGCCCTTCTCTTGTACCTTAAAGCTGATAGAAAATATTGTCATTTCTTTAATTCACAGCATTACTTTCATTCAGGACAAAGCCGGGATGAAAAGCGTATGCTGCAATGAAGCACACTACGTGGTGGCTGCCGTGCTTTCGAAAAGAAAAAGATTCAATGCCCGAAGCGCGCTTTGGTTTGTGCGCAAGTACTCCATCTAAATCAAATAAAGGGAACCTTTCCAACTTTTAAAAGACCACATTTTACCTTTATTGAAGCTCCTACGGCTGTATCCATTAAGCATATGGTGCTTAGGCACCCGGCCTTTGTATTGAGGACGCCCTCGAGACTGCAACCGGTGTCTATTGCGAATTATTTAACTTCTTAGGAACCAGGACCGATCCCAGATAACAAGTGCACAAAGGCGCACGCGAGTACCAGATTTGCTTTTAAAAGTAACACCCTTTAGAAAAGCATAACAAATGAGACAGGCTGACGTGGACGGGACGCACTGCCCTGATTCAGTAGACAGTCAGTGCCATCTAAAATTATTGTTTTTCATTGCGTATTTTATTGTAATGAATGTGCCTAAACACATATCTCTTTTGCGCACGGACATAGCCTGGCAACGGTAGTAGGCAGTGGGTGCAGAGTGCTTTTGCGCCGAGTAGCCATGTGTGTCTATTCGTGCAACACTGAATTTAAAATGAAAACATGTTCGGCAAAGATTTTATACTTGTTTAATTCAAATACTCGCAAAACACAATAAATGTCAGGTATTTATTCCAATTTATTCCAAATCAAACTATTTGTCATAATACAAAATATTTGTATTTTATTAAATATTATTATTGTTGTTGTTGTGGTTGTTATAACTGTTAGGTTATAAGGTTACTTTTAGTATATGCCTAGTCAACTTTGAGACTTTGTGCTATTTTGCGCACTACTGTCTGGTATTGTATACGCACGTTAGTACATTACTAGTGGAACAAGATGGACGTGTACTTGTATAAACTCTCTGTTTGTTACTATTTAGGTTAAGTAACGGCAGATCTAAAAAGCACCTGCAAGGGGAAATTAAATGTATATCACCATTTAAAATATGCTATGTCAATAAATGCATGGTTGTTTTCATCCAACAGTACGATGTGTATTTATATTCATTTATTTACATTTTCTTTTGATTATGGTAATCCCTACAGCAGACGAGCAAGAGCAGAACATAGATACAACTGTAGTAAAATAAGTTATTCTGTCACAAATTACAGTAGAGTCAGCGGTAAACTTCTGAAAATATATGGATTTTTTTCAAAAGTTTAAACGCGGTTTGCGATCTAGCTATGAGTGTGGGTTCGCCTATGAGCAAAATATGACAGAGACAGCTGGCCCAGTCCAATCATGAAATCCCCCCCTCGGTGGACCATACACATCGGCAGTGACCTTTCTGCAGGGGAATCTGGGAAGTGCCTTTGACTGAATTAGCCATAAAGACGGCTCGCTATGATCTTTGTTCTAGGGAGAATGGGCTGAATATCGCGCTTAATATGAGAGGTATTGTGTCCAGCTTTTGCGTGCCCTATATGAAATATGACTCACCATTCATGTGCACTCGCGGAGGCTTGGGAGGCAGATACCCTGTTGCGCTGCATAGCCTATTCGCTTTTCAAAAAAATCGACTTCTACGCGATTATAAGACGCGCACAGTGTTATCAGAAGTCATTCTAGGCTTTACGACAATAGGAATGTACATACACAAATTCAATTATAGACGTTGGCAAACCTTACAACTCTACTGTTTAAAGGACATGCTTCAAAATATGATCCACCACTTTGTTGGATTTGAACAGACCTCTTCTGCAGTTTTGGCCAACATCAAAATCCTTCTTGCAGAGGGCGATTGGTGGGGATGTGCTATGGTGTGTCGTGGGTCTGCTCACATTGGTTACACCACAATTCTTGTTCTTCATCGAACAAAAGCGATTTTTCCTTCTGTTGATGAACGCACTTCCCATTTAAAAGAAGAGAAAGTGCATTTCGTGTGAATTATAAGGCTCTCTCGGTGGTTGATGATTGATCTATTTTTATTCAATCTACTTTTTTTTTTTTTTACCTCGTGCAAAGGGACAAAAAGTTAAAGAAAAATGTGATAAATTACAAATATGCTAATTTCATTCAGTTGAGTTGTAAGTGTGTCTCGCTAGAAGTGAATGAGGCCTTGCAGTCAGTCTGTGCGCACTCGGGGAGCGGGACCCTGGGGAGTGGATCAAAGCCCTCCATTCTCTTTTATCCCCGGTATTCTCCCCCAAACCATTTCGATACAATATGTTTCCGTGATGGACGTCATGTGCTAAGGACATAGAACTCGTTGCAACCTAGCAAAATGTGTCTAGAGCCCTTTGTTCTGTACGATGGAGTTTTCTGAGGGCTTTTTTCGAAGTTGCCAGGTTTCTAAAGTGTAAAAGCATGCATCATTTTTCACCAGGTCCTGTTTTAATATTCACAAAAGAGATTCTATGAAACAGACCGTTCACTTGTTTGCTGGCATGAACTTCACTGCTGTCCAACTGATCTCTTTTCCTATTATAATCATTTCACAGCAGGGATGTATTTGCAAGACAAATGCAGTCAAAAGTTGAGCCCCACAAACTGGGCCTTTTCAATTAAAGAGGATAAATTCAATGCATGTGATTAATACATGCATCTCTACAGAATGACAGAAATGTGCCTACCAAGACATTTGATACTTTACAAACAAAATTGGTAACTTTAAAACTGTCCATAAAAAGTCTACAGATTTTCTCTAGAACACATTTACTTTAACACTGGTTAAACAACTTGAATTACTACCCTCATAGAATTCATTCAGAGTTCTGTGTGTACCCTTGACAACCTAACTACTCACTAATGCACTCAAGGTAAGCTCATTGGATCACCGTTCTGCACAATAAGAGCTGCGACAAGTGCAAAAGCTCTGGTGGAAGAGCTCTATCCAGTCTGACCAATGTTTCAGTCCGTGTGATTGGCTGAAATGGCCTCGAGCCAGCACTGGGAAACTTTCCAGACTTGACTCCCATTAACCCTGTATGGTGAAACTCTGCTGGAATCCAACACACCAGTCATCGCCATTTATCCACCAACTAATGAAACCAATTAATTTCTGGAGCCAAACAAAAAAATCACGCTTTGTGGTTTTACAACCTAAGCTTCAAACTCCCCCCTTCCCTCTCTAAAGGAAGTAACTTGAGAAAGACACCCTCCTCCTGTGAGTGTTTAAGGTAATAATATATATCTGACACCTGATGGCCCTTTCTATGGCAACAGCTTGCCAGGAGCATGGCCCGTGGAAGCTGTGCCCAGATCCACAGCTGAATTTAAAAGAGGCTTCAGATGGCAACAAGCAGCAGTCGGCAGTAACAGGATACAGAGACATAATCACATAATCTCAATAAAAAAAAGGCCATGGCATTTGAAAGGCAGGTTATGACATCCAATAACCGTCTGTTATAAATGACAGCCAACGAAAGGGGAAATTGCTAATTGATTCTAGGCTTGTCGGTGTGGGTCATGGGGTCTGATGTGAACAGAGCTTATTGAGGGGGAGCTGATGAGCTAATAAGCTGCAAGAGGCAGAAAGTAAACCAGATGAGGGGCGAGAGGAGACTTTAATGTTTGCACACTTCTGACGAGGCTTGACAGTAATACTAAGAGTCACAAAACATGCATTTACCAGTAAACACAGAGTAGAATAGAACATTTAGTCATAAAGGATTTTAGTCATTTAATGTAAACCACAACACTGCTAGAGATGAGACTCTTAGACAGAAAGTTCAGGGGAGATGACAAAGCATTTGCTTTTTGTTCCCTTTCTCAGTTTCCCCATCCTCTCTCTTTTACATTCAGGCTAGGAAACAGCCCAGATATCCGAACCAGTTATTGTATGGCCATGGCCATTGAGACCATTTCCAATGCCTTGCATTCCTGAGAGAAAGCTAAAGGACATTCCAGGAGTACCCAACACCAGCACGCACAGAATGCCATACCGTTAGTCATGTCCCTTCCTCTCAAGCTGCATTCAGGCTTCCAGGCTGCAGTCCATTGAACTCATTCAGAAAAGGGCCTACTGGAGTCAGTTGATGCCATACTTTTTGTTGTCACTTTACTCAATGAAGCATATAAGGGTTTTGTGTACATTGGAGACGGCTTCTTTTATTCCTTTTCATTTTTTTTTTACAGTGGGATAAGAAGCTCTTTTGGCAAATGTGACTTAACTGCACAGTGCAGCATTGATGAGTTGGCAGACAGTCGACAATGTTTTGATGAGTTTTTTGTTATATTGTTTTGTGATAAGAATATGACTAATATCTGGGCATACATGTAAAGTCATACTGTCACATGCCAAAAAAACTATACGTTGCATCTGTTTAATATGTCTCATATTGTCAGAAATAAGGTGAAGTTAACTCTCAGCGAAAGCAGGGATTTGCCTGTTTGGAGGGGGTGGCAGGGGAAGAGGAAGATCACCACCGAAGTCTTCATCATCCCCATCTTCATGCTGGGACTGGACTTCTGAAATAGAAATGTTGACTATTGAATGTGTGTTGTAAACAAACATGCCTCAAAACTTAAGGGTTTAGTCAAAACCTTCACAGAAGATCAGATAAAACCCATCTGACATGGCCTCACACCCACTACGATCTGCAGCGCCTCTACATTACGCGTTTCCTTGTTTCTTGGATCTATAAATTCTAATTTCGGAGGTGGTGGTTTCAACCATCCCAAGTCATTTCTGTTCGCACCAATCGAATGAATGTGGGTACTGCCCATAGGAGGGGCAACATGACATTTCCCTGGCCAATTCTAAACAGGTCACAGACCCTTCATACACCCCAAGATGGTGGGAGGGGCCGCTTAACTAAACCGTGTAACCGAATCAAACCAGTGGTTGCCCCCTTTCAGCTTCAGAGGAATGGCCACAACAATGCCCTTCACAACACAGCCCACAACACTGTCTCCTTTGGGACTGACGAGGCTTTTTATCACCTAGAGAGCTTTGTGGCTCTTAGGGGAAGAAGAAAAAAAGGCTCATTATGACCTCTGAAAACTTTGTTTTCTTGTTTTCATTCGAGAGCGCCTTAAAAAAATAAATGCATTCACTGTAGAAGACAGAAGTAATCAAAGTATTGCTCACAGCTCCACAAAATGAGCAACAGAGTGAGACAGAAAAAGAAAACGGTAAAAGTGAGAGACAGAGAGGGAGAGAGAAAGAGGTTCTGAAGTGCCCTAGGGGTGACCTAGTGCTTTCAGGGTGCTTGAACACATCAGAATTGCCTTTGTAGAGGTTGATTAATTGGGTCTGATAAGTTACCATGAATGAAGATTGTTATAGACATTTTAATGTGGATGGACTGGGTCTATAAATGCCTCATTCACATCCTCATTCACACTGTCGCGTAGCATATGGGCCAGACGTATTCATGCATAGAAACACAACCGGAATTTACTGGGCTTGTCTCTCATAGCAGAGGATACACTCTCTTTCAGTTGCCGATTATGAACTAGAACGGTAAAAAAAGAACATTATTATTAAGTTTTAAATAGCATTAACAGGATTATCACATACAAGGAAAAGAATTGTACAGAGCCATGATTTTTCACAGGAGAACTTCAAATCTCTTGCCTCCTCTGACTGTCAAGCGCTGGATGGATTGTGACCAGGAGCACTGATACATGTCTGCAGCCTACGGGTTTAACGTCCCTGAAAAATCCCTTTGATAGCCGGACTTCAGTGAGTCAACCTGAGCAAATCAAGCATGATGTTGAGCGTGCTAAACAGCAGCCAACATGGCCAGGCCACCTCAGATTGGGTGACCCATTGAACAAACATAATCTGCACTGTGACCACAATGTTTGCAGACTCTTTCTAAGTGTCACAACTCACAACCGGCTGGTGCCTTATCTCCAGTGTCTCAATTATGGGGTGTCAATAGTGATCTATGGGCCGGATTCCCATGCTTCAGCGGTGGGGGCTGGCGAGCTGCAGCAGAGGTCACTGCCCAGGCCCCTCTTGGCTGAAGACCAGTGGCTTTTCAACCCTTTCACCCTCCCGCATGCTGCCTGTCAGCCATGTTGACTGGCTCTAATCTATTGGGGCCCTCTGGACACCTCTCACAAAACTATCAGCTCCAGGCCTGTGCTCTTCAATCACACATGTCTATACACACAACCGTTCAACCCCTGTTTGTAGATACATCGTCTTTCAGAATGAACTCAGTTACTAAGGTTAGACTTATGGCCAAACAAAGCGGTTAATTGGTACATCACCCAACAAAAAATAATTGGGTTGGTCTAGACTGTTCATTCTGATGCAGGAGGGTTTGCATCAGTTTGTTGGTCCATTTAATACCGCTGGCTTTCAGCAAAAAATCTGCAGCAGTTTCTAGAAACGGTCACAGTCTTTCCATGGTCCTTGAGTACAACATTTCTTTTGTAACACACTTGACAGCAATTAACAGAAAAATTCTATCCAATTTTGACCCAACATCAATTTTCTGTCTATATAAATTGAAAACAATTAAATTGAACCTCCGGGCTCCAACGTTAGGTTAAGGATTTATGACTTGCCAAGAAGTTGGTAACATGAGGGATAACAACCACAAAAAATGGATCTGAACACAGGAAACGTTTAGAACGAGAGTTTCTTTTGCTAACTCTTTGCCATTAACCATAAAAATGACCAAATCTTTTCATCTCGTAGTTATAGAAGACGTGACCCGTATGCCCCTACAATTTCCTCGAGTCGTGCAAACACTCCTGGAGTCTCTGCTGAGTTCTGCAGGGACGCTCCAGCAAACTTCCAGTGGCACACAGAGCAAATCCTCAAGATAACAACGGAGGGGGACACTGCTGGGGAGCGCATGACACGGATCTGTGCTTTTTCATTATTGGATTGCCTAACTTTGGGTAGGACAGCGGTGTAATCTAGCAGATTAATTTGTTGGCTTCTGTGCATCAGATAGCTCTGTCTGAGAGCTTCCATATTGATGAAGGGAGATAAGCCCCTCCGTTATCTACCCCAGTCGTGTCGGCTAAGCTCATTAGCCAAGATCCTAATTATCAGAAAGTCAATAGCGCACAAATAGAGAGATTAAAAAGAGCTTAGACGGGACAACTGACTCTCTCTCTCTCTCTCTCTCTCTCTCTCTCTCAGTCTCTCTCTCCTTCTCTTTCCCTTTCCCTCTCTCTCTCTCTCTTTTTCACCTGATGAAGTTGTATTCCTATATACTATGTACTATATACTATGCTAAAAACTTTCCAAAATGTGTCATATTTTCTTTACCGATAAGTAAAGTAGCTTTTTATTTTCATCTCAATGATTGAAATACTATGGCAACTATATCTATAGTATTATAGAATAAACAATATGTAATCAATATGTATTCAAAACAAAAGAAAAAATTGATTGTGACAAAACACCAACAAAAAGCATCACGCTAGATTATTTCTTTTTGTTTAACAGATGGGTGTGAGTGTTGGTCATGATCCTACCATGGCCAATGCAGGAGAGTGCGTCTGTGACCCTACTGCTCACGAAACTGCTCATCCCAGATGCACACGTGCGGTCCGTCCTCTGTGTCCCTGCACCTATGTTGGGCTGAAGTGGGAGACATTGAGCTGTCTACGTAATTCAAGGTCCCTGTGTGAACACACATCAGCGTTAAGGTTTTTAACCCACCAGTGGAGTTCCTGCAGTGAAGAAAGGCTGTTTGCCAGGGTTGCCAGCTGCCTTCTTCCCAGGCATATCCAGCTAGAAGAGGGAAAAAACAAACAAACGTGCTGCTACAAATGCAAACACACATCCATACATCAACATGTCTTCAAACACTAACGATGTCACTGAGGAACACTTATTGAAGGTTTCATTAGCCCCAGCTCTCTAGGCAACATCAACACACGGCTCCTGTGTTTCAAGGGTGCATTAGATCAAAGCATTTGCGCAACAGTGATGGTGTTATTTACACTGGATCTTGACACCGGCGGGCCTTCTGAAAACACGTTTTCAGCTTGTTTTCATCTGAATGGATTTCTGAAATGGTTGGCTTCCGGCAAACCCAGTCTGCCTACCCTTGGTGAATGAGGTGTTTAATGGAATATGTGTTCATTCGCATACAAAACAAAACGAGCCAACACTTATGCATATTCATCCGGCCTCACCAGTAGAGCCTTGAGATGAGAGGCTTAATTGGGGGTGCACCTGTTAAAGGCTGATCGGTGGTGGGGGCCCCTCTCTCTCTCTGTCTCTCCTGCTCTCGCTCTCTCTCTCTCTCACACACACACACACACACAGGTGCAAGTTTCCTCTCATGTTATGTCAAGGCAGCACATTATACATTGATTCAAATTGAGTTCCTCGTTAAAAACACAGTACAATTACAAGTTTTGTCTAAATCAACCTGCCTTTCACTCTAGATGACGCGATCTACCCATAAGTTATAACATAAGAGACAGTTGATTAAAAAAAAGGTTGCCTCTGGTTGCCTACTAGGTTGATCTGAACCCCAGCAAGGGTTCCCAAGAGAGAAAATCCCAACAAAGTTGATTTGTGTTGAGCATGTCAACACTCCTCCTCGGATGCTGTGCTCGTCTAATGAGCATCGTTAAGCACTGCCCTCTGTGCAAGTACAGCCATCCAGACTATTCTCATTTGTAGTTTCACTGCGTAGCGCTACCAGAGCAGGGGCTTCCCTCTCTACCTTTAAGAAGCTCTTGAAGACCCAACTCTTCAGAGAGGACCTCCCTATCTAACTTGCACTTTTTTTCTATTTCTTATGTAAAATAGTATTTATTGTTAAACTAGGTCTATACTGCTCATAGCTTGACTGTTCTTTCCCTTGTACGTGGTTTTGGACAAAAGCGTATGTTGTAAATGTAAATGTCCTCTCAACGTACCGTATAGGAAACCGAGGCGAAGTGTAGGGCAGCGGATTGTCTCTGCAAGTTGTTGCGCAAGAACATCTCATCCTTGATGGCATGAAAACTGAAGAACATCATGACATTTCACATATAGGGCCCTTATTTCAGGCAACTGGCAATGGGCAAAGGAACAAGCCTCCGGTGTGCATGAACTAAAGCTAATTTAATAACTTGGCAAATTAATTTAGCTAATTTAAAGATCTTTTTATGAGAAAGATCCTAACCACAAACATGGGTGGGTCAGCAAAATACTCCCACACGCCACACAATAGCTTCAGTTCATGTGTGACGGACTTTGCTCAATGCCCTCTGCCCATCAATTAAATTAATGCCCACTGTATTAAACCTCTTTAATGATGATTAATGAAAATTGATTGGCTATACACAATCTGATTGATATCACAGATGAGAGGCCGTGCAATAAAAACCCAATTATCTGTAGGAGAAAAAAAATAACACCTCTTTCTTAGAATTTCAAATTTCTTCTCCCATGTCGCATTGGTAATACGCAGATCTTTCTTGAGCCTTTGGTGAAGGAGAGAAAGCAACATTAACACTGAACTGCATTAGAGCATAGTATTCAAAACACATGCTGTTTTCCCCTGGTGGAATACATCACATGAGCAGCAGCGAGAATGATGCAAGAACGATGTTGTGTGTATGAGCCGTTTCAACAGGTGTGGTCATCACAACACAACACGTATATGAAACAGTACCGGTTAATTTCTGTCTTATGCTCTGCCACGATCTTCTCCATTCTCTCCAGGCTGTTGGCTTCCTCCTTGCTTCCCGTCGTGTCCTTCACAGCGGTGGGTTTTTCTGCTGCGGCTGTCTTCTGGGACATCAGAGCATCCTGTTTCTTCTCCATCTCTCTCTGCTTCTGCTTATGTTGTGCCATTGTCTCCTCTGCTGCGAGGAGCTACACCCAAGAAAAAGAGAACTGTGAAGAATGTTGATACTGAAATTGAGACCCAATAAAGAATGTCCAATGTTCTTATATTTGAACCTGGTGAGTGACTCTGTGTCTTTATAAGTGCACCAGTATTGTGAGGGCTGACTTGCTGCCCTGAGGAGTGACCCTGAGGTAGTTGCTCTCTTTCTTCACACTCATTTTTTGGGGATAGCAAGTTGAAAAGAATTGCTTTCAAATGGCCTCTTGCGCTTTGATGTGTGTATTTTGGGACCATATTGTATGTTCATTATAGAATTCACTTTTTGACAAAAGCTGATTTGTGGCCGGAGCCAAGTGTCCACCCATGTGGCACGTCCATTCAAGGCCTGACCTAACTTTGTGACCAGTCATGTCATCTGATTTAGTGCGCATGTTCACACAAGTGTGAAGGCCAGGTCAGCCTGGGTCAAACTGGACCTGATTCTCCTTCAGTAAAAAAAGAAGAGGAAAGAAAAGAGAAGAAGAAAGGGGGCGGGTCCTAGCGTCCAGTTAAGAGCCCTTGAGGGTATTCTCTTAGATAGCATGGGTGCTCAATGTGTTTTGTTTGTCTAGCCCAGGCCAGTGCAGAAAAGGTGGTCAGTCTTGGGTTATTGTTTTCTCTCACCCCTTTGCCTCACCATTCAAAAGGCTTTTGTGTGCGGAAAATAAAGTGGGTGTAGGCGTAGGTGTTTCCCTGTGACAATAACACATTCTGCTTTACACGTTAACATAAAGGCTGCTGTGTTGACCACAGCCTCTAATGTGGATACATCTCAATCAGACTAATACGCTCATAGAAAAAAGGTCTATGGTCAAGCGAACGCAGAGAATGGCTCCTAGTATAAGCGGTCGTGACACCTATGTTTAACATAACTCTGAACATTCACAATTGTGGTGTGAATGTAATAAATAAGAATGTTATGTGTCAAGTGTTAGCTTCTCCAGAGCTTGAGGTAAAACTTGTATGACTTCCAGATTCAACGCAGGTTCTATATGTTAAGCAGGACGACTGAAAAAGCTCTAGACAGCTAAACAAACTGCACCTCCATACATCTCTGGCTAATGAGAGCTCCTCTGTGCCGTTTGCTGTGCACACACAGCAGAGACCTGGCCTTGTAGCTGCTGGGGACACGTGCCAGTTAGGGATGGACGGATGGAGGCGCAAGGCCGGTGGGCAAGGCGCTCCAGACAGATAAGAGCTCTGCGCATACGCCCTCATAATGGGCAGGCGTGGTGCGGCGTGATGCGGCGTGGCGCTGGCCGCTTGGTCTGAAGTGGACTTTAAACTGGGCCCATTGTCCGTGGGCCTTTCAGGGCCCTGTCTCAGCCCACCCACTCAAGGCCGCTGCCATGTTGTGTCAGCTGCAGGCCGCATTCCGCTCACTCTCGGGGGGCCTGCCGGCCTGCCGCTGCGCCGTCCGCCCCAGCGACCGTCTCTATGTGGTCAACGTGTTGACAGAGCTATTGTCTGGCCCTGTGCTTGCCACCCACCCTTCACCCCCCCATCTTTCTCTCTCACACACACACATACACACACACACACTCCTGCAACCTCCCTCTTCAGCCCTTCCCACACTTTGCCTTGACAAGGCATGAATGGGCCATAGAATGAGGCGGGGAGCAGAGGCAGTGGTTACTGCACTCAGGACGAGGTGTGCTGGTAAATGGGTGAAACAAATTAATTCAGCCTGATTAGCGAGAGAGGCTCTCCTCAACATGGAACTGGGTATTATTTCATTGTCAAGTCATTATATTTGGAAAAGTCTGTCCTGCAGAGTGGAACTTCATGATCCTACAACATGTTTACCATCACATTAGCCTTCATGGGTGACAGTTTCACAACTCTTGAATGTGAAAATTAAAGGATGTGGCTAAATCATCGTTCCGTGAAGACTGCATCCAAAATATACTGAACATAGAACAGCAGTGACTGCACACCTTTCCGTGAAAACTGCATCCAAAATATACTGAACATAGAACAGCAATGACTGCACGCCTTTCCTTAACAACATACAACTGCATGCAGTATATGGTGCTAGTGTTAAACCTACATTTACCCAACATTTATTACTAACCGAATAACCGTATTCATAAGCTGGTGGACTTAACCTGATACTGATTCATCTGTACACCGATAAAGCAGTGACAAATCCATTTGCTGAGTCACTGAGCATTGTAGCGTATTATGCACCGTTCAGCATGTAGCATGAAGAGCTGGTGTTTCTGACCTGCTTCTGACCAGACCTTTAATTCTTATCTTTTTGGTGAACAGGTGAAAACATTTAGCATGACTCAGTCTAATATGCCCCCTTGGAATCATTAACCAGCACCACTCTTACCCCATCACGCTGCTCTCAACGTAATGTGGCCAGAAGGCACAGTAATGGCCTAAATTCGTTTTTGGATAGGAGTAAGAGGGAAGAGAAAGGAGAAACAGGAGGGGGGGGAGTGTATGTGACCCCCAAGGATATAGCCCATTATTGACAGACTGGAGAAAATAGTTGCATTTTAACTCTCGTGGCCAAAATCAATGGATCACAGACACCTGTGGCAGGAGCAGCTCATGCCCCTATCTTTGTTCTCCTGGCTTGGGTGTCTGTGCTTGGCCTATTGACTAACCTTCAGCTCAGGGGCCAGGGCATGCAAACATCCTGAGCCAAGATAGCCTGACTCCTCAACACACTTTAATTCAGCCAGCCACTGATTGGACATCCAGTTTCTGGTCTCACTGAACCAGACGTATGTCGCTACATACGTTAAGGGTCGACTACGGGGGAGTCTGGCCTAAGTGTCTTTGTGAACAATTTGAGTGTTTCGGATGACAGACATTTCCGAACCAAGACGTTGCCTTGCAGTGGTGAAGCTCAACGTAGAGGTGAAGACTCAAACAGGCCATGGCTGATTTCTCAGATTGTGGGCAGGGTTCAAGAGGCCAGCCGGTCTTGTAAGCATAAACTCTGACTACGGCCACATTTTCATCAAGTTGTCCCTACATGCGTCTGGCCTAGTGAGACAACGCAGCTTCAAGCACTTACCTCCTTCTTACGCATTGCCTCAATATTGCCAATCTCCTTCTCCATCTCCTTCTTCAGTTCATTTAACTGTAGAAATGACATTACAAAATTGAGATTAACAATCATATCAACACATTTAACGAAGTAAGATTATACCGTTTTATACAGAAATAAATGCTAGATTCTGTAAGTTTGAAGGTAAAAAAAAATATTCCTATAACCTAGCTGCTTTACATCAGGACAAAGAATGAACCCCTCATTGGCAAGGACTGTAACAGTGTGACAGGCTGCTTAATGAAAACCATGGATTTGTCCCCACAGTCCTTCAGACCCTGAGAGTGACGTGAGGGGTGTTGTGTGGGTGGACATGCAGATGCACCACACTGGCCTAAAGAAGTAGCCCTGTATGTGTATAAGAGCACTGTCTCACACCTGCTTACATCAGTCATTTAATACACACTACTCACCCAGGCCCTTTCCACTTTTCCATCATTTTCTTCCTACTTAGGATTTTGGAAACATAAACACTATTATACCCCCATACTCATGCTCATATCTGTAATTAGGGAATACGCTAGTATCTGTCAAATCTTTAATTTAAAGTGTTCCAAAAACATACTTCATGCCCTTCATAGTTTGCTGTTGTGGTCAGATGTGTGTTAATATGGAGGTGGGGAAAGTGAGTGTGGTGTGGGGAGGGCAGTGGTCATGGTCCTCACAGAGCCAAGCTTACGCCCAGCTGGGCTTCACAAGGAGCACTGGCCTTCCCTCCAACCTCTCATTGGAGGTCCCTCTAAAAACCCCTTCAGGCCATGGAAACAAATTATACGCCCTATTGATCAATGTCACAAAAATAATATGGAAACAGGTTTTTTTTCTCCCCCTTTTCGTAACCCCCCCCACCACTCATTTTACATTTTTATGCTCTGGCCCAATGATAAAACTCCACAACGAGTTTTGTCACCGGACAAAAGAGACCTAGTTAACAAAAGAGAGAGAGGTGAAAAGATTAGGGGGTGTTTTTTGAACTGCTACACTAAATATGGATAATCCCTTTCACTGGTGATTGAAATGACATTGAGAGGGTCTTTATTAGCTGCTTTCAATCAGGGTCTATACAAGGTGTTGCGCCACCATCTGCTCCAGCACCATTAACCTCCCTCCTCATTCTGCTCCGAGGGGCGGAGGAGCACACTGGAGTGGCATAAGCAGAGCCCTTTTGATCTCTTACCTATATGGCGTTTTTGTCTGAGCTACCCTTTCACCGCCACTCTCTATAATGGGTTTAAAATGGACATTCAGCCATACCTAGATGCAGAGCCGGATTTAGGCAATCCTATTGTAGTCAAGCCATGACATTGTACGAAAATATTTGTTTTTAAATCATTGGAATTTGTTCATAGCTATGACCCACCCATCAGTCTTCAATTAATTTACCTCTTACACTACTAATAAATAGACCTGGGTGAAAGAATGACTGGAGCACCGTGCCAGCAACAAGTGACATTAGTCGAGTTTGAAAGTGAAAGGGGATTTTTTTTTTTCAGTTAAAGAGCATAATTTAATATGTGCCCTTCATTAGGGAGGGGAATGAAGGCAGCGTTGGAGGACCCTTGCTGCTAGCCTCCAAGCACCCCTGCAAGGCCGAGGGCGGACTTTTAACCTTGTGAGTTCTGTATGGCCGGACTGAATGATGGAGTGTTTAGAGGCTTTGACAGACTCTTTCACTCTGTCCACAGTGGTGTTTTCATTTTCTTTTCGCTTCTTTTTTTTGTTTTTTGTTTAGCTTTGTAGATTTAGTTATCATCAGAGGCTCCATTGTTGCAGTAGAGTTCAATTGACAATTCAAACACCAGTACATTTGGGGGCTAACCAGCTCTTAGGGGCAATTCAGCAGCTTATTGGATTCATGCTTGTCACTATTCACACTTGAAACCAGCTGATGGACACAGAAATTTGGAGAAGCCATGTTAATTTAAAAATCTCAAGCAGGGAGCTGCAAGCATACAGCACCAGACCGCAGGTCTTCTGTGTGAGTTCTGGCATGAGTCTTATCTTAGCATCAAGCTGTGTTGTCTCTTAGACCCGCGCACACCTAAATCCATACATTCTGTTTACATGCTATAAAAGATAGCATATAAAACACTGATGAAACCAAATGCCCAGCCCACTGACACACACCAGCACATCAGTCATTAACTTTTACAGTAAAGCCACGGCTCTTAATAACCTAGAAAACAAACCATAAAGCCATTAAGTACCTCAGCCTGCACCTACCAGTTGCTCTCTTCCACTGAGTAGAGTGCACAGAGCACTCTGCTGGCATGCTGTCTGTCACTGCTCACTGTTTAACCCTGACACAAGCTTTCGTGTTTAAATGTGTAAACACTTCTCTTACAGGAAGCCCCACTGGCGAAGAGGCGGGGGCTGAAAAGGTGTGAGCTAACATATAATACCCCTCGTAATGCCCTAGACTAGAGGAAACAAGGAAATTAATAAAAAATGGAAGGAAAAACTATGGCTGCTTATGACCCTCCAAGGCCGACCAATCCAGGCATCACTGTGGAACAATCGTCAGGATTCCAGGCACCAGTTCATGATTTGGTAAGCAGACAGAAGAGTAAGTTACAATGTGCTAATCGGACAGATAGTGATGCGTAGAATTTGGAATGACCCTGAGGAGGCAGACTGGCAGCGGCAATCCTTGAAGGGAGAACTTTCAAACATAATAATCCCATAAACATAATGACTTCTCACAAATATTGTAAATGTTATCTTCCCACAAACATACTAACTTCCTGCAAACATTTGTGGGAAATTAATAACTAATAACTAATTTCCCACAAATGTTTGCAGGAAGTTAGTATGTTTGTGGGAAGATAACATTTCTTTATTACATCACAAATGTAAATGAATCACTAGTGACGTTCTACTTGTTATATCAGTTGTAAGAGTATGTCACAAACATCACAAACACATTGTAGATGTATGACATGGTCCAAAAATGATTCAGTTCTGATTATCTGATACTGCCGACCTATCCAGCGCTGGTCAGGCTGAACTGACCTATGCTTGCTGAAGCCAAGTCTCAATAGTGCTTAATTCCCCAATACCAGTTAGGTCGGTGCAGCAAAATGCCAATCTCTCGGTATGATTATTAAATTGATTAGATTGGATTCTGACATTCAATCCATTCTGGCTAAGATGCAGAATGTTATCATCTAGGGATGTACTATGTTTGTCGGTTATTACAATTTTGGCTAAACAATTATAAATGGACAAAAACAATAGGTGACCTATGAATTTAGCCCCTAATAATAATCTGGATATAATACACACAACACTGAAGGCAATCTAAACATTAAATGAATTGTAAGGATTTCAATTTTGAGGAAATTACATTAGTTAGCTAAGATTTGTGACAACAAACTTTTACAACAGGTAGAATTTTACCATATTATTAATTTATTACATTTGATGTAATAACCATTATGTCTGTGAGAAATTAGTTTGTATGTTTGTGGTACGCAACATTTAAAACGTTTGTGGGGAATTCGTTATTGAGTTTGTCGTAGGCAACATTTATTTCCTTTGTGGGAAGTTATTACATGTGTGGATGTAACAGAGGTGCTTTAGTGGGCTGAACTATAACCTTACCTTCTTCTTGCCAGCATCCCTCTCATGAGTTAGCTGCACTTTCAGCTGATTGTTTTCCATGGTCATCTGAAATAACATGCAGATGCATGTCAGTACATTAACATTAACATGAAATCTGATTTCTTTAATGGGAGGTCTCACAACAAATAAACACGCTTATCAGAGTTGATGGTTTAGATATGTGGTGCTGGAGAGATTGCGTCATGCATTGCCTTTTGAAGGGTCCTCCTTTCTTCATCTGCTTTTATCGTCAGCTGCTTTAAATCGTTGGCTGGGACAAAGACAGAAAGGTCAGGAAGAGACAAGTGGACTAAGCGGCAATGAAGGGAGGAGGACACTGGCGAAGCATCTCGACGTGACATCCAAGCACTTTTGTTTGACACCTCTGAGCCCTGTGGCGGGGTTAGGGACGGGAGTGGCCGTAGGTCCTGACTGGGCACTGACCTGGCTCTCAAGCCTCGAAACCCAACCATGCTTCCCACCCACCACTCTCTGAGCGCGACCCACGAACAGTGACCACTAAGTTCAAGGGCCAAGTGTGTGTTTGCACATCACTTAAAAGTTCTTTTTTTAAAGACACAGGAGCCCCAAGGCCTTCGTCACAGCCTATACAAAAACCTTTTGGCAGGTGGCTTTTTGAGGGGGTTTACAATGCAAGTCATATCAAAGAGTGGGATGTTCCATTCAGATGGACAATGCACAGTCCTGGTGTACTATACTTAATTTCCAATCAGGAGAGAATACAACATGCCCTCATTTGTCTGTCTCGGTAGCTCTCCAGGCCCCTGCCTGCGCTAGTTAATGATACATTAATCTCAGAATTTCATACATATAGATGACTCTGATAGAGCTGGATCAGGATCAAGATAGCTCATGGAACAAGTCCCATTTTCATGGTTACCTAAGTTACATGAGGTGTGAATGAACATCAAACATTTAGAGGAGATAAAGCTGGCACCCTTTACAATACACCTGTCTAGTGTTTGCTTAGTTCTCAAGGGCTCCCACACGCTAGAGTAGCCCAACAAGTGTTGTCAAACAGTGCTGCTGTCTCACTCTCAAGAGCCTCATAGAGATGGATTTACGTCACCAAAACCAGCAAACCATTCCTGTGATAAGATTACTATGGCTAATTCATATTATACAAAAAGGTTGTTTGAATTCAAAGTCAGAAACTGCTTCAGTAATATGAATGAGTAATATGAATGAATGAATGTGAGTGATACAAACAAAAAATACAAACTGGAATAACTGATCAAATGTACCTAAATCTTCAATGCTGTTTTCTTTGGCCTGCAGGTCCTCTCGGAGCTGCTCCAGGTCGATGTGCAGAGAGTCAATGTCATCGTTAAGCTTTTCATTTTCCTCTTCCAGCCTTCCATTCTCATCTTTCAGCCAGTCAGTGTCAGTGTCCCCAGTGTCCTCTGCATTGCTCTGAAAAATTACACACAACTCCCTTTTAAACTTTTTCATTTCTTTAACCCGCCGGAACAAAAGGCACGCTGCTCAAGCTGCGTGGCAAATATGAGCACTATTCAAAGACAAAGCTATCGTACAACTTTCTGCCTCCATCCCCTTTCCCTACTGAATAATAAAAAGAGGGGGGAACAAAAAGGCAAAACTCCGGCCCAAAGGAGTCCCTTTTTTTTCACCCCTTTTCTTTAGCCCCCCGGAGAAAAAGAAGGCAGTACATTATATACAAAGACCATAATTCATGGGGACATTTTTATTGACAGGGATAATGCACATCATACTGTTTGTGTGCCCTTGTCATTCAGGTCCATTTATTCTGGAAGTCCACACACACAGGCAGCTGGGGCCTCTCCACCCACGGTCCGAGAGCTGCTTTCTTGCTAGTGAGCACAGGCTGTAACCAAGCAGGACTGGACGGGGCTGGGGGGCTGGGGCGGAGTGGGGTACTGGGGGGGGAGGGAGGTTGTGGGCCGCAGCACCAGGGGGTTTGCAGAGAGGCGGGTTTTGGGGAGGGAGGGGGGGCTTGTTGCCTTTGTGCAGTCCCCTCGGTGGCAGAGCTGCCAGTGTCACCAGGATCACATCACATGTCAGCCCACAGAAGTCAGCCGACTGGGAGCCGCATGGAACCCATCAGGTCCCTGTGATAGCCACGCCGCCGGGCCCTCCACTTTGTGCCGCAGCCACCATTCATGCCCTGGACATTAAGGGGGCTTTTGCATGCCTGTCACACTTTAAATCTGTGCAGGCGTTCAAAAGCTTTCAAAGCTTTCAAGATTTTTTTTTTGCTCTGTGTGTGTGTGTGTGTGTGTGTGTGTGTGTGTGTGTGTGTCTCTCTCTTTTGCTTGTTGCTTGTTCTTTTCTTTTCTTTCATAATGAATGCAGACATTACTTTGTATGCAGGACTGACCATGAAATAAAGAAATCCAACTTATTAATTTTTTTTCTATTTGAGTTATTTTTTTTTTCTTTCTTTTGGAGCATGCAAAGTTCTTTTTCTTTCATGTAGCGTTGCTGCTTTTGAACCAATCACACCAACATGAGAACACAGCATTGAAAGGGAAAGGAAATATAAATATAAACCAAAAGCTTCTTCACTCCAAACATAAAACTTTTAAAAAGTATGTCTTTAGCCCTGGCATTCAATTGTTTACAGCTTGAGGTCACACACTAGAGGGTCCCCCTGTCCTCCTTCACCCATAACTGAAGTGGGCATCTGAGGACAGTCCCACCAGCAACAGATGACCCTTGCAGACGCCTCACCTCATGGTCCCCTGCATACAGTACCATCCCACCAAAAGTACAGACAACAAATCTCTGTTCCCTCTGCTTCTCCCCTCCTCTCTGTCCCTCTCGCTTTTGATTTATTGCCCTCTGTGTCATTCTCCCTCTCATCCCCCTCTGTTCTTTTCCCCACCCAACTCCACAGCAACAGCAAATCCATGGCCACACAGCAAACATTCATCCTTTTCCTGCAATACACCCCATCCATTGCAGACACGCTCACATTGCACTGTGTGGTCAGACCCCCTCCCATCCTTTACCTCTGGCTCCACCATCTGCCAAGGGTGCAGAACTACAGGTGATTAGCCATGAAGCTGCCCTGTGCTTAGGGCTACTCTCATTAGCACAATCAACAAAGACCTGCCTCAGCTCAACTGCGCTCATGTGTTACATGGTGAGTGGCAGCTTTTTTTGTGCTCAACCTTAACCACCATCTGCACAGAGAAGTGCACTCTGTAGGCCGGCCAGCGCTCCGACAGCCCCAATGAGAGATGACTTGCCCTCGGGATGGATAAGAGGTGGAAAGAGCCACATGGAGACGAAGACAGAGGGAAGTTCAGGGGTGATTAAAAGAAAGAGAGAGAGAGAGATGGAGAGAGGGGGGATTGCTGCTTAAGGCATATTAAAGAGGCCATAATAGCATAGGTCACCTTTTGACATCTCTGAGCTCATTAATGCATTTTAAGTGCCCATTCAGCACTGAAAAAGAGACAAAAACCATCAACTATTATCTAGGCAGCCATGCCTTATGGTTACAGATGCAAGCTTGGGACTGAGAGATTGCCAGTTTGATCCCAATACTGGCAAGAAAAATGGGGCAGGGGGAGGGGGGTGTCTTCCCCTCAACATCCATGGCTGAAGTGCCCTTGAGCAAGGCACTTAACCCCCAACTGGTCCCCAGGCGCTGCTACTGCTGTCTTCCTCAATCCTCCTCCTTCCAATACCACCTTTCATTTTGTGTTTCAGGAGGTGTTTAGAATGGATAAGAAATTAAAATTGCTGGTAAAGATAACATCTTTCCCACCCACAGTTCTCACCCAGATGTAACCATGGTTATCTCCAATGGTATTATTAATGCAGGCCTACATCTGGCTACATGAGACTAACAGTTCTTTGAGTTCTCTTGTCAGAGACAATGAGGAATCTTCTGACCACATCGTCACCCTTCCCGTTTCTTAGATACTGTACCGTTGCGTTCCTCAGCTGCTCCTCATATTCAGTCACTTTTTCAGTTAAACCGAGGATTTCGAAGCTCTGCTCCTCCAGTTTGGTCAAAAGCTCCTCCACAATTCGGTTATCAGTTGGATCACCTGGGATTGAATGTCTTTTCTGTGCGTGGGATTTCTAACGTTAAGAAGAAGAAAGGAAGGATCATTCATGTATTCACTCGGAAGTACATTAATAATTAATTTAACTGGTGCATGTCAGTACATTTGAATGACACTGGTATGTATAACTGCCTCCACTTCCAACAACTTTGAATATAATAAATTAAATGTCAAAATATGCACTTTATGAACTGTACCTTGAAACTGCCATTAATGATGTGTATGGCCTCAACAAGCTGGTTTTGATAGCTTTTTTGAAGCAGCGCTATTTTCTGCAAAATGAAGAGAGTAAAATAGTATGGCTATTCTAATCATACGCATTAAAGTGTTTGTAGTAAATAAAACTGACTTGGATTACCTCTTTGTGCATGCCCTCCACATTCCTGGACTTCTTCTGCATTAATGTATACAAATCAATAGCTTCCCTCTGTATCACAGTGATATACTGGGCCTCAAGGCACTTCATTTTCACCGCCACCTCTTTCTTCACTACTTCCATATCCTTACATGCACAAAGAGTGGACAAACATCTTGCATTAGAA
This sequence comes from Sprattus sprattus, assembly GCF_963457725.1. Taxonomy (NCBI): domain Eukaryota; kingdom Metazoa; phylum Chordata; class Actinopteri; order Clupeiformes; family Clupeidae; genus Sprattus; species Sprattus sprattus. The sequence continues at coordinate 1,942,538 of NC_137923.1, read as the reverse complement.
ACATAAATTACTCCTCAGCACAAATTCAGCCAGGACCTCGGGGGTATTTCATGGTTAAGTGCAAACCTGAGTATGTTAAAGTGGTAAACCTCTTTATAGAATAGTCCTATGGCATCATTCTCTTTGCAATAATTCTTTTAGGAGGGTTTACCTGTTACTCTGAGTTAACTTACCCAGGTTTGTCACTAAACCATGTACTTAGAATGCCACCAGGTCCCTGTTGCTGCATATATTGACAGTCATTCATAGTGGTGACAGAAAAATTACATCCTGAGAATTGTTAAGTTACACCTCTTGTGTAGTCTTGGAGATAATTTTTAAACATTATACGGTCAGATCAAACAGCCCAGACTCAAGCCAGCTTATCAATTTGTTAAGACACTACAGGCCAGAAGAGTCAGGAACACTCCTGGAGAAGCCACTGTTTGCTGCCACAAAGCCACCATATGCCATCTCAGCAGGCTGTCAAGGCAGTAAGAAAGCCAGTCTCTGAGGTCTAAAGTTGAAGGAATTCGTAAATAATGGAAGGAGTGCAGCAGGAGTGAATTGACCAGTAAATAGAGGAATGCGCTGAGGGAATGTCTCCCTGGAATATCTCCGGCACCATCACATTCTTATTGTGTTTGGTAGTTTCGAAAACAACGATATACATCTGCTGCGAAAATGTTTGCTTTTGATTGTTTGTAGCTACTGTGACTGCAATGTGTTTTGCACACTTTGTAGCTTAAATACAGAAGTTGACTCACCATTCGAAGGGTTGAATTGTTTTCCCCGAGCGTCTGCAATGACCGTAGTTCAGACACATCAGTTTGGACAGAAACATCCTTCTTAAAACAGCCAACTCTTAATTGATTCTGTAAACTCTTGCCTCTAAAAAAGATATGTAAAAGGTTCATAGGTATTTTTTTTTATCTATCTGACAAAACACACAAGATAATCCTAGCTAACAGAGTGATTACTCTTATGCGAGTAAATCCAATATTGTCATCATTGTTATGGGTTGTTGTAATTACTTTAACATATCTTCAATTTCGCTGAAAAGAGAATCATCGTCCTCGACAAAACTGTTATACATTTTCCGTTCTTTTTTTCCTTCAATTGCGGTGCAGCATAAGAGAACGAAGGATATTCCTACAAGCAACCCTCCAGTTCGAGGACTGTGGCGAACCGTTGCTATAGCAACTTTACGCAATGAGGAAGTGGATAATTGAATGCTGGAAAATCTGTGACAGTAGTTGGCTACTTTTGAGTGGTTTTATCTCTGTTTCTTATGTTCACATAAAACAAATATTTACCCTATTTTGAATAGGCTACACACTTGATGTTAATAGTTCATTATTAATTACCACAGAATAAGAAACAAGAGAAGAAAATTACTCCTGCTCATTCTATATTAATCTGTAGGGCTTAGATAAACTGCATCATGTCAATGATGATTGAGTCAGTAATATGTTGATTATACTCGATAACACACGGACAGCTGAGGACACCGTGGACTTGGACACCAAGAACAAGGAATTGGAGGGTATACAGTCAGCATAAAGCCAGTTGGTAAATGTCTGACAATGTCAAGTGACAACCGTTTGCTACAGTTGGTTTGCATAGGCATTCTTTTGGAAAGGACCACAAAAGATGGAAAGAGGACATGAAAAAAACTTTTTTTTTTTTTTTTAGTTTTGTGGGTCATTTTACTTGTTCAATGGGTCAGGTGGACATTTGCACAATTAACAAGCCCAGAAATTATTATTATATAGTGTTTATCCCTGAAAAATGATTCTTGATGCTTCACTGTGCCCTTTGATGGTTAATCATGAATCAGTTTCCTCTCCAATGCAGTGAAAACATTGAAAACAGAGTAATAAAACTGTAGACTTAAGTCTCTCTCTAATTGGCATAATCTCACTGTGACTAGTCTCCGCTTAATCCCTAAATGTGAAATATACTCCTTCTGATAGTCTATGCCTCCGACTAGTCACAACAGCAGACCCTAGGTATGTCCCCCTCCCCCTCTCAGACAGCGTTGCTTGTGCTGTAAGAGTCTGCCCTGAGGGCAAGGCAATATGGCTCTTTAATTACTCAAACTGCTTATTCTACCTCCACTAAATCAGTCAGTGGTACTTTCATTTTCCGGCCTATTTAGTTTTTTTGGTTTGTTTTGGCTGTAGCTGCCGTGTTGAATTATCACGGATAAACATATAATTTCTGGTTTTGGAATGGAATGTAAGGATCAATACCGCTGCCATCAATGAGGACCCATCGGAGAGAAATAGGGGGGGGGGGGTCTCCTGGTTCAACGGTCACTGACGCTCTGTTTGAGCACTCCTGCCTCCAGCCTATACAAATAATAAACACCAACAGAAACTTTTTAGTTAATTAAATATTTTTTTTTTTAGTTAGGCCATTATATTTTCCTCGTCTTAGAGGGATCTCTCCCCCTCTCTCTCTCTCTCATCCCCTCTCCCTCTTGTGGTTTGAAATGGATTATCTCACTTGTGCGTTGCAGTTGGAGGACAACTTGTCAGACTGATGTCGTACAAGCCCGACCGCAGGAAAACAATGGGCCATCTGCAGCCAAGAACAATGTCACACTTCAGGAGGAAGAGCTCTGGGTTTGCCATTCATGAGCAGTGGTGGAAGACAGCCCATGTGCACTTTCTGCTTGTTTGAGTTTTGCACATGATGATATTACCCCTGTAGATATGAGGCTGTGTCTTCGACAAGTGACAAAACTGGATTATTTTCTTGTCAGTGTAATAGGTTAAAGGGTCTTTCTTTAATGGTGTTGTGTGCTATTGTTTACATGTTAAACCACACTTATATGTAGAATTTTAGTTTTCATGAAATAACCCACATAGTAATTGTTCTCAGATATTCTACATGCAAATTCCTTATAACCTGCGGAGACCACTGGTATGAGCTGATTGAATAGCTTCAGCGGTTGACTCAGCCTTGAATTCCCCAAGACACGGCCCACCAGCTGACAAAGGAGAAATTGCCTTTATTAAATCAGCACAAGTCGCTGGTCTCAGGCTGCCTGGAGGGCCTCACCAGCAGCCTGTTCTGTAGATCTGAGCAAAGGTTGCCACACAAAATCTAATTTTCTATTGTGGGAACTCAGTGCTACTAAAGAGACTGTGCAATAATAATCATTTAAATGATATAATTGCATGTTGTGTTTAAATTAAAATGTAATCAGAGAAAGAGATGAGGTATTCACAGGCTCCACAGGACATTATATTACCTAAGTGACTAAGATGAATTTCAGCAGTCTTTATAGAAGCTTGTTCATGAAATATTAACATATATGTATGACACATATACAGTACATACATATTTGAACAGCCATATCAAAAACACTTGTGTTTTATACATTAACTTTAAACAGCTATTTAACTGTAGTATTCAGTGGTATTCGGTTTCAATATTCAATTTCCAGTATGTCAAACCACACAATCTAGAGGCAAATGCAACAGTGCAGGATCAGCTTTAAAGATTCTGTTGCCTGATTTTTCCTCTCAGATGTCAACCAAACCAACTGCTGCCCCCTTGTGATCAACATAAGTTAAGGGAAAAACTTTTTTTAAAATGGCCTCAGTGTTTTTGATTATAATGTAACGTTACATAATGTCATACTAATGACAGTGAAAATAAAGCCATAGAAGTATCTCTTAAGATCGCTGTATTGCAGCATTGTGCTTAATAATTATTTTATCTAATGTTACTAAAACATTTAGTCAACACTGATAGAAACAGGTATTGGTATGGACAGGTGAACAGGCTCTTCCATCGTAGGTTAACAGTGTCCATAGTAGTAATGCTTGCATTTATGAAACTAGAAATGAGGTCAGCAATCTGTCAGGGTGTTTTTAATGAAGGCAGTCAGAAATGGGCAAGGAGCCAATATTTTTTGGAATTACCCTTGTACACTCACAAACCATATTGGAAGGGCTTAAATGTCAGTTATGATCTGACAAAGCTGTATAAACCTTTTAAAGTATGAACATTATGTTAAACATGCAATACAATTAAACACATATTTGTATTATAGGTGAAAATGTCTCATGTGGTGTTTTGTTGAACCTTGTTAATGAAGTGATACATGGGAGCTGAGCGAGTCAGCAAACACAACTCTTTTTTTCCTCAATAATGATACAAAGTAAAAGCTCATTAGGAGAAAAAGTGGCGAGCAACAATCACAGATTAAGCTTTCCACTTGACCCAGTCACTGCAAGCTACAGAACACAGCGGGCCAGTTGGAACAGAGGGGACACACTTCAAATTAACCCCATGGGATATGACTGGAGATCTGTGGTGGGCCAGATTGACAAAAAAAAAAAAAAAAAGCAGACGCAAAGACATAATAACATAACAGGAGGAGCCACAACTCCATGTCATGGACAAATGGCCTCCCATAGCGAGATAAGCTGATGATCCCATATGCAAATACATAACAAAAACAAAAATTAATTAGTCAGGGTTTGGCAGCATCTGACACTAAGAGGTTTAATCTGGCATGCATATGTTTTGTTTATGGCTGCAGAAAAATGGGCACAATCAGGTCGATTTAGGAGATACAACTATTACTTTTTCTTAGAACAGAGGGGGGAAATGATTTTGGCATAAACTATAGAGTTTGGAGAATATGTCCCTTGAATTCGACAGGGGTTTAGTGTTCCGCATTTAACCTCTAGAGGGCACTAGGGGATTGGCTTTCATTCTCCACCCAATTTCACACCGTCTGTAGGGAACATTAAGGAATTGTTTATAACGCTAATGTCGTTTTCATGTAGCTGGCTATAGTACAGAAATTGAAGGCCTAACTGAAGTCGAATTCCAATGCAATGTCATGAACCCGATTTGTAGAACAGAATTTGTTCAGTGACCCTCAGACCCTCCATAACAGAAAAAAACTCTCATACCTGAAGTCATGTGAAAAGCATTTTAACTGTAGGTCACCATAGCAATCCCCTCCCTCCATTCCAGTGTCTGAAATTCTGCAGAAACTGAGTATAAGCAGAATGAATTTAACTTTTGGGCTGAAATTCAAGTCGTCAAAAGATTTGACTTGGACGCTATACGCGTTTGTCGCTACAATACGCTACATTTAGACTGATAGCAACTCAGTCTTTTGGTGTTTCCGCTCGCGCTTGGCTCGCAGGCGAACTAAGAGTTATGTTCAGAGAGATGGATGGTTGAAAACTCGGAGGAAGATGCCAGAGATTGAGACATTTTGTGGTAAGCGCTTGATTTTTTTGTATTACTGTCAGACATTAAGGCACCTAGTTAAAAGTTGATGATTTCAAAACGGGGGTTCTTTTTAGTTTTCACAAAATTCAGTTGTAAAGTCGTAAAAACATGACCATGGCCTATGAAGATCATGGAAACTGTAGAATAGTGTTTTCAGTTGAATATATTTCATTACAAGGCAAAGCTAAACACTACTGAAACTGTTGAGATGAGATGAGTGAGTGAGTGAGTGAGTAATTTGTCAGATGTAGGCCAGGGTAGTCGATATGATGTATGATGGTATTTCAAAAGTATAACAGGATTTCTCGAGCATTATTATGATCAGGGTAAATCACAAGATCTAGCTGGTGGGCGACTGGAAATTGCAGTTTAGTTAGATTTCATTACATTTTTATACTTTTTAATCTTTCTTTCATACTCTTGATTTTGTGGTGGTGTACCATGATCCTTACATTCTGTAATTGCACTAATGCCTCAAAACAACATAGTGCCAAGAAGCTGGAGGGAGGTGAGCTGTTCCCTACCTAATGGCTTTTAAGGACAAAAAGAATCCTTTGTTTCCTGCCAGTAACTGCTTATGAAAACAATGATTGCCAAGAGGTGCATGACTGGAGCATTCCTCATCCTAGCTCAACACACAGACCCTTTTCAGTGCAGGAGAACACATGGTGTTCACCTGTAGAAGATGTGTAGTGTTTCTTGTGCTATGCCCGCCTTCAGTAACCCCTGTCTCCGACACAGAAACACATAGACGTATCAATGAAACATTTCACAAGAAGCTTTGGATGAAGCTGTTGAGAGTTTACTTTTTGATTCAAACTTTCACTGGTTATGTGTTTTCGACCAAAATACTGTAGTGTGCAAAGGGGTGTGAGCGAGGAACTGTTTGTTTGGCAATTCAGCATTCTGTTTTAGAATAATGTGATTATGCCTTCCTGTTTGTGTGTGGCGTTAGTGTGTGTAACTGTTACCATTTCATCAGTGTTTCACTGTTGTTTGATGCCTTAGTTTATGTTGTGTCCAGGTGAGGGAACGCATTAAAGAAGTAAGATGCAAAAGATGCTAGGAATGTAACTGGTATTTATTAACTAGTAGCCCTGGCTCATCAGGAGTGTAGTGAAGGCAGAGTCATAGTACATTAGTGACAAGAGGGTGAAAGATGGGAGCACAGCCCATTTATAGTTCCCCCATGACCTGAAGGAACATGGGAGCTGTAGTGGCAATATGAATACACAACAGCTTAGCACTGATTCATGTGAGCATATTAATGTAAGGGTTATGTTACCACCACCACTATGTATGTATGTGTTATGTCAGAGTATTAGATCTGCCTCCTGTTTCCTGATTCAGCGTGTGCTCTGTGTGGCTCTCCTGGGGTTGTGTAGCGTGTGGGACACAGAGGCTGCTTTAAAATCTGACATCTCTGTATCAGTCTGCAGTCTCCTGGGTCAGCTCACTGCAATACTTTTTTTGAATGTGCGATTCCCCTACCTATTGTCCAGTTGTGGTTTTGCAATGAAATATATATTGAAAGGTTGCAAGCAGTGCAAAAGTAGCCTGAATGTGGCACCTGAAACCTATACAGTGAAGTGAAATGAACATGAAGAGAATGACATAAATGTTCCACATAATTGAGTAATATCAGAGACAATAGAACACAATGAAAATAATGCATTATCCGGTCTTTTCTCATACGTCCTGATGACTTTATTAGAATTGATGAATGAGGTCAGTCAAGAAATGAAATGGGCTGCTGATTTGTCCTCTGGTGTTATAGCCAATCAGCTTCTTACATTCCCAACGCAACTTGTTTAAATCGTGTACCACTAGGTAGGCGCCATGCAGCTGTTCTGCACTATGAAAGGTTTTCGGGCTTCTTCCTCTCCGGCTTCCCCTGTCTAGATTTGCTTGGGTAAGGGGGGTCTTTAGACTCATGGCTTTATGACATGTTGTGTTCTTTATCTTCATCATCATCATCAGCAGCAGCAGCAGTAGTAATGCAGTGGTCACCACAAGGTTTACAGCAGCTGTAGCTTGTCGCAGACATAGTTCGCCAAAACCAAACACACTACCATGTAGTTTACATAAATAAAGCTCATAAACATTCTGATAGTTCCCTGGCTAAAATAACTGCACATTCCTTTTTATACTGAATCACTGACATTTGCAACAGTGTAATATTTCCGTTCTTCGCATCAACAATTCTAAATTACACATAATTTTCTGAAGACATAAATCTTAATGAAGGGTAAGGTCCTCCTATGCTTTAAAAAGTTAATAACAGGACACCTTCCTTAAATTTATTTTAATCGAATTCCAATACTGGGTCACTCTCTAATTCCCTCCTTTGATGTCCCCTCCCACACATCCAGCTCTCTTAAGCCTCTCTGATGTTCATCCACAGAGATTCATTGGCTTGGCCCTATGGGACTGGGGTGGCTCCAGATACGGATATTAATGTCCCTACCTTACTGGAACCAGGGTAATGCTCTCTGTAGGAACATCAGAGTTTTTGCACATACTGTATGTGCAGCCTTCCCTGTTGTTGTCAAGAAGGGTGACAAGACAAGCTAGTGGGACAAATACAGAGTACAATACAGACGTTTCTGATTTGTGTCTGCTTTTGGTTGCAAAGGAGTCTTCTGCAATGGAAATGAGTCAGTAGGTTGTGACTCTTGCATTTTAATGTGTTGGCTTTTATGGCATTTATCCGATTTATACTTGATTTGTCAGTCTCATACATGACCTGTCTCTAATATATCTTTCTTACTTCCGCTCCATACAATTATACAGTCTGTCCCTAAGGTCAGCCAGAAGTTGTGGATGACTCTTGCCATGACTCACTTCTAAACCATGAAAGAAAAGGAGGGCCTTCTGCACCACT